>NW_022196910.1:55377295-55389116 GCF_008632895.1 Mastomys coucha
CAGAGACAGGCAGGCAGGCAGGCAGAGACAGGCAGGCAGAGACAAACAGGCAGGCAGAGACAGACAGGCAGAGACAGGCAGGCAGGCAGAGAGACAGACAAGCAGGCAGACAGACAGGCAGACAGCACAACTCCCCTCTCAAAATGTGTGACCTGGCAGCTAGCAAGGAGCACACACTCAGTACAGGTGCTGTAGACTGGAGGTTGCACAGGGGCAGATAAGTTCCTACAGAGAAAGTCCATAGGTTTTTGTTTGTGAGAAAAAGAAATAAAAAGGAAAGCACATGACTGCTCTCAGGTATGGTGGAAAAGAAAGTTTATTGTAGATAAGAGAGCATAGCCAGAGGCGGGGAGTGCAGAGCTGAGCAGACTGAGCTGGGCCATGTGGGGAGAGGGAGGGAGACAAAGAGAAGGAGAAGAGAGGGGAACAACGGGATGCAAGAGCCAAGAGGCCCAAAAGGGTAACCGACATGGCTGGAATATACAGGAAAGGCAGCCCAGTCCCCTGGGCTGGATAGCTCAGGGTAAGGAGAGGTAAATGTAAGCCAGGATGACCATGTAACAGGTAGGGGCTGAGGACGCTGGGAGAGCCTGGCTGCTAGGTTTGATTTGATATATTCAGTACCTCAGCCATTTGTCCTAGGGTTTGATACTTAACAGTTTGGTTTGGGGCTGGCGAGATGGCTCAGCGGTAAGATTGCTCTTCCGAAGGTCCTGAGTTCGGATACCAGCAACCACATGGTGGCTCATAACCACCTGTAATGAGATTGGATGCCCTCTTCTGGTGCGTCTGAAGACAGCTGCAGTAAATTACGCCGGGGCAAGCGGGGCCAGCAGAGGTCCTAAGATCAACAGCAGCCACACACATGATGGTTCATGGCTATCTGTACAGCTACAATGTACTCATACACATAAAATTAATTAAAAAAAATAAATCTTTAAAAAAAAAAGTTTAGTTTTATGGTATCTTGGGAGATGAATCTGTCTGCTTATAGACTTAGCATTAGAACATCCAATGGCGGGGCTGGAGAGATAGCTCAGCGGTTGAGAGCACTAACTGCTCTTCCAGAGGTCCTGGGTTCAATTCCCAGCAACCACATGGTGGCTCACAACCACCTGTAATAGGGTCCAATGCCCTTTTCTAGTGTGTCTGAAGATGGCTTTAATGTACTCATATAAATAAAATAAATAAATCTTTTTTAAAAAATTAAAAAAAAAAAAAGAACATGCAGTGCCCTGGAGATATACACTGTCTGTGGTGGTGGTGGTAGTGGTGGTGGTTGCTGCTGTTGCGGTTGTTATGGTTGTGGTTGTTGTTGTGGTGGTGGTGGTTACTGTTGTTGCAGTTGTGGTTGTCGCTGTTGTGGTTGTTGTGGTGGTTGTTGTGGTTGCTGTTGTTGCGGTTGTGGTTGTTGTGGTTGCTGTTGTTGCAGTTGTGGTTGCTGTTGTTGCAGTTGTGGTTGTTGTTGTGGTGGTTGTTGTTGTGGTGGTGGTGGTTGCTGTTGTTGCGGTTGTTGTTGTTGCGGTTGTGGTGGTGGTTGTGGTTGCTGTTGTGGTTGTGGTGGTTGTTGTTGTTGCGGTTGTGGTGGTGGTTGCTGTTGTTACGGTTGTGGTTGTTATGGTTGTGGTTGTTGTGGTGGTGGTTGCTGCGGTTGTGGTTGTTATGGTTGTGGTTGTTGTGGTGGTGGTGGTGGTTGCTGCGGTTGTGGTTGTTATGGTTGTGGTTGTTGTGGTGGTGGTGGTGGTTGCTGCTGCTGTTGTTTGAGGCAGACTTCGTGTGAACCAGGCTGGTTTTAGGCTTCAGATCCTCCAGCACCCTGAGCTAGAGTTACAGAAGTAAGCCAGCAGGTCTAAACTGATAAAGGATCTTTTTGAAGATTGGTTTTATTTTATTTTATTTTATTTTTTTAAAGATTTAATTTTATTTATTTTATGTGTATGAGTACACTGTAGCTGTACAGATGGCCATGAGTCATCATGTGTGTGGCTGCTGGGAATTGAACTCAGGACCTCTGGCTCGCTCCAGCCCCGCTCGTTCACTCCTGCCCCGCTCGCTCGCTCCAGCCCCGCTTGCTCCTGCCCCGTCAGATCTCATTATAGGTGGTTGTGAGCCACCATGTGGTTGCTGGGATCCGAACTCAGGACCTTCGGAAGAACAATCAATGCTCTTACCCGCTGAGCCATCTCGCCAGCCCAAGATTGGTTTTATTAATACTAAAACATCCACTTTTATTTCTACTTGCTACTTTTTTCTTATTTTTCCACATGAGTGAAGGAAGGAAAAATGTTTCAGATCAAAACCTTCAAACCTCAGCAAGTCTTAAAGGCTGGAAGAGACTCTGGTGCTTGACATGGTAGGATAAATGATAAAGCAGAGCTTGCCGGTTTGCAGATCCTGTTTCTGTAAATAGGATTTTAGGCAGGAGTGGTTGGTTGTTCATACCTATAACCCTGACACTCGGCGACTTCTCCCCAAGTTGCTTTGGTCATGGTGTTCCATCACAGCTGTGGTAAACCGAACTAAGACAGCAGCCAAGGAAAGCCTTGAACTTCTGATCCTTCAGACTCCACCCCCTGGATGCTGAGGCTACACACATAATCAGTTTTATGTTGTGCTGGGAATGGGCCTTAGGGTCTCTCACAGACCGGCCTAACACTATAGCAGCGAAGTTGCATCCCCAGGATACCATTTCATACTTAACATAAGATCTTCATTTTCAGATGAGAAAAAATTAAGTTCATAATTTAATAAGATTAATTTCTGCATAATTACTCAGCTGTTAATTATTCATTCAACAATAGAATGAACAATGTTTCAATATCTTATACATTTTTTCAAACATATATATTTTTAACTTTAGTTAGCATTTAACTAATAAAGTGTAATTAGAACACAGGCTGTGGATCTTCCTCCCTGGGAGCCCTCCACCCCCTTAGGAGTTCTTATTTTCATTTATAAATCTGTGAAAAGCAAGCAAACAAACAGAAAGCAACGTGAGCTTACAACTCACAGGAAAAGAAAACAAACAGAGCCAGGCACGGGTGGTGCACGCTTGCAATTCCAGCACTTGAGGGGCAGAGGCAGAAAGAGTTCAAGGTCACCCTTAGCCAGGCCAGCCTAAGTCACAGGAGACCCTACCTCCAACACAACAGAAAGAGGGACAGGGCAGCGATCTAGTACTTTTATCAGGCTCTTCTGAAAGGTGACATCAAACTTTAAATAAGACTCCAAAACCAAGGGGGAGAACCTGGTTATTTAGAGAGTCAAAGATGTGAGTCATTCCTTAATCCCAGCACTCAGCAGGCAGAGGCAGAGGCAGGCCAATCTCAAGTTCAGGGTTAGTGTGGTCTGAAGTGAGTTCCAGACCAGCCAGGGATAGACAGTGAGACCCTGTTTCAAAAAAATAAAAACCACTCCCTCTCACCCAAGTAAAAACAATCTGAAAAGAAAATACCATTTCAGAAAAAGGGAGAGACTGGTCAAAGTCGTAAGGTGCTGTGAGGGGACTAGACACGGGAAAAATGAAGAGGAAAGGAGGCAGGGTCTTCTAGGCTGCGGGAAAGTAGTCAAGGTTTCTTGCTCAATACAAGAGACCATGGATAATTTTATTTTATTTTTAAAGATGTATTTATTTATTATATATAACTACACTGTAGCTGTCTTCAGACACTCCAGAAGAGGGCGTTAGATTTCATTACAGATGGCTGTAAGAATCAGTGCTCTTGCAGGTGGATTTCTGAGTTCAAGGCCAGCCTGTTCTACAGAGGGAGTTCCAGGACAGCCAGGGCTATACAGAGAAACCCTGTCTCGAAAGAAAAAAAAAAAAAAAAGAATCAGTGCTCTTAACAGCTGAGTCATCTCTCCAGCCTGAGTGCATACTTTTAAATAGTAGAAAAGTTCCTGTTGGGTTTCAGACAAGGAAGAAGGGGCTGAGGTGCATATTTAAAATACCAAAGTGGACCTGGCCTCCAAGTTCTCCCAGCATCCCTCAGGCCCTACCTCTTACTCGGTATGGCCGGCTTAGCTCCGCCCTCTACCCGCTCCCCCTCGCCCCCCCCAGTTTCCAGCCCAGGTGCTGGGCTTGGCCTCCCTTAGAAGCGCATCCCTATATAATCCAGGCATTTTGGTCCCCTCTTCTCTCTCTCTTCCCACTCCTCCATGTCTCCCTCCCCATGGCAACTTCCCTAAACTCCTTACTTGGGACTAGGGTGCTTCCCAGAATAGCTTCCCAATAAACCTGCCTTTGTTTGTTTGCTTTTTCGAGATAGGGTTTCTCTGTGTGGCCCTGGCTGTCCTGGAACTCACTCTGTAGACCAGGCTGGCATCGAACTCAGAAATCCACCTGCCTCAGCCTCCCAAGTGCTGGGATTAAAGGCGTGCGCCACCACTGCCCCGCTAAACCTGCCTTTCTATATTTTAATCTGGCTTGAATTGACTCATTTCACCAGCGGAGAATAATTTATCAGTTCCCAGATCTGTTTTGAAGCAATAATGCTCACAGTGAGATGGGCGCTGGAGGGTAGCTCGCTGATGAGTGATTGCTTAGCACACACTGGGTCCTTAGTTCAGTCTCTAGCATACACACACACACACACACACACACACACACACACACACACACACACACACACACACACACACACCAGTATAAACCTAGGACAATTAAGGGCTGCAAAGGGGGCCTACTGCTGTTTTTTGCTCACTATGGATCCTCGGCTGGTCTGGAACTCACCTGCCTCTACCTCCTGAGTGCCAAGTGTTAAAGTTAAAGACATACACCACCACACTTTGTGCTCTTACAAATGCCTTTGGTTTCCAGCACCCAAATGGTTTACAAGTCTCCAGCAGTTAACCACCTATAACCCCAGCTCCACTAGAACCTGATGCCTCTGGTCTCTGTAGGTACCTACATGCCCACATACAGTCGCAAACACATACACACCCATTTAAACAATTAAAATTCCTTTATAGCTTATTTTTATTTTAAGCACATCAGTGCTCTGCCTGCACTGTCAGATCCCCTGGCTGGAGCTACAGACACCCGTGAGCTGCCATGTGAGCACTGTGAATGGAACCCAGGTCCTCTGGAAAAGCAACCAGTGCTCCCAACTGCTGAGCCAGCTCTCCAGCCCTTAAAATTATTTGAAAGAGACAATAATATCCCAGAACTAGAGAGATGGTGATAAAGGTGAGATCTGATCTATATAGTAAACAACTTGCTATATAAGGCAAGTACTCTACAACTGCAATTTCTAGTTTTGGATTTTTTTTTCTTTTTTTGGTTTTTCGAGACAGGTTTTGGAAAAATTTTAAGACAAGGACTAGAAGTGGCCAAACAGGCTTCAAAGTTGCTATGTAACAGTGGCTGATGTTTTTCCTCCCGAGTGATGGGATTGCATGCCCAACTATCATATCTCTGAAGCCCAGGCTAGAATGGAACTAGTTATGCATCCAAGGCTGGCCTTGAACTTGTAGCAGTCCTGTTTCAGCCTCATAGGTGCTGAGAATACAGGCAAGACTAAGCTTGTTAGAATTGGCTCATTCTCTGGAAAGGATGCAGAGAGTCGGGATTCAGAATCACCAAGCACAGCTGGATAAGAGTAAGTAACAAGCCCAAAACATGTTGCCATGTATCTGGTGCCACCTTTCTCTGAGAAACTAACACAGCCCACAAAGACGCCGGGCACAGGGCAACCCTCAGCCCGTCCTTGTGCTTCAGCTTGATCACTTTACAATTAAGCACACTTCTTCCTATGCCAAGCATGCTTCCATCTGGTCCTTTAACGCCTTCCCCTTAAACAGCCTCAAACCATGAAAGTTAGAAGAAAACCTATGAAGTCAGAAACCAAAACAAAAAGAAAATCAAAAAAAGGAACTCGGAGGAGAAAGAGCGCAGGTGTGAGAGGACTAAACAAAAATCATCCCTTCCGCCAAGCTAAAGCAGAATTCAACAACAATAGGAATGGCACACATCGGCAAGGCAGGAGCCCCTAGACTAGGACTAGGGTGAGAACTTGTCTCAAAAACAAGTCCAAACAAATGGAAATGCACAGAAATGGTGAAGATAACCGCTGTTGAAAGAAAAATATGATTTTAGATTTCAAAAATGTGGATACTAGGGCTGGAAGATAAACAGAACTGCCCAGAAAGTAGAATAAAAAATAAAAAATATAATAAAAAATAAGCAGATAGGGCTGGAGAGGTGGCTCAGTGGACACGAGCACTGGCTCTCTGGCAGAGTTCTGAGATTCAGTTCCTAGAACCCACGAGACAGCTTACAGCTGCCTGTAAACTCCAGATTCAGGTGATCCAGAACCATCCTCTGGGATGTGAGTACGTATGATATAGTCAGACTAAAAACCCACATAAAATAAACTTTCTAAAAAATTGGCCGGGTGGTGGTGGCACATGCCTTTAATCCCAGCACTTGGGAGGCAGAGGCAGGCAGATTTCTGAGTTTGAGGCCAGCCTGGTCTACAGAGTGAGTTCTAGGACAGCCAGGACTACACAGAGAAACCCTGTCTCAAAAAACAAACAAACAAACAAACAAAAATCAAAAATCAAAAAATTAAGTGGGCATGGTTTACTCCTGGGACTCAGGCGGTTAAACCAAGAGAAGCTTGGGTTTCAGGCTGGCCTGAACCCTATGCAACAAGAACCTTATCTCAAAGAAACAAAACAAAAATGACAAGGAGAGAAAATTTAAGGTATGAACATCAGAAAGAAAAAGGAAATGACGGAAGTGACAATGAACAAAACGCTGTAATCAAAGTATATGAACCGTCTAGGTGGAGGTGAGAATCCAGCTTTATTTTAATTTTTTTGGTTTTTCCAGACAAAGTTTCTCTGTGCAGCCCTGGCTGTCCTGGAACTCACTCTGTAGACCAGGCTGGCCTCAAACTCAGAAATCCACCTGCGTCTGCCTCCCAAGTGCTGGGATTAAAGGCATGCACCAACACCGCCCGGAATCCCCCCCCCCCCTTTTAAACGAATTACTTATTATATGTATATGAGACACTGTCACTGTCTTTAGACACAGCAGAAGAGGGCATCGGATCCCATTAGAGATGGTTGTGAGCCACCATGTGGTTGCTAGGAATTGAACTCAGGACCTCTGGAAGAACAGTTAGTGCTCTTAACTGCTGAGCCATCTCTCCAGCCTCCCTAAGAACACAGGATCAGTATCCAAATTAGCAAGAGTCAGCAACATTATATATTAGGGGAAAACAAAATAATGACTCAACATTCAGTCAAGCTTTGCACTCGGAACAATTCATATTTACAAGTTAAAACAAAACAAAACAACTTCCCTTTGCACTTTGTGACATTCCACCTGTCTTAGTCAGGGTTTCTATTGTTGTGACAAAACACCATGACCAAAATGCAAGTTGAGGACAAAAGTTGGCTTACACTTTCACATTGCTGAAGCCAGGTCAGGAATTCAAACAGAGCAGGAACCTGGAGGCAGGAGCTGATGCAGAGGCCATGGTGGGATGTTGCTTACTGGCTTGCTCCCCATGGCTTGCTTAGCCTACTTATTATAGAACCTAGGATCTCCAGCCCAGGGATGGCATCACCCACCATGGGCTGGGTCCTCCTCCATTGATCATTAATTGAGAAAATGCCTTACAGCTGGATCTCATGGAGGCCTTTCCTCAACCAAGGCTCCTTCCCCTCTGATGACTCTATTTTGTGTCAAATTGACACGTTAAACCAGCCAGTACAACTGACCTCTTGTAAAGTTGACACACAAACACATCACTATTAAGCCACAACCCTTCCTTTCTTTTTTTTTTTTTAAGATTTATTTATTTTATGTGTATGAGTACACTGTAGCTGTACAGATGGCCGTGAGCCATCATGTGGTTGCTGGAAATTGAACTCAGGATGGCCCAGCTCGCTCCGGCCTGCTCGCTCTGGTCCCAGCCCCCCCACCCTCACTCTCCGGCATAATACACTGTAGCTGTCTTCAGACCAGAAGAGGGCATCAGATCTCATTACTGGTGGTTGTGAGTCACCATGTGGTTGCTGGGATCTGAACTCAGGACTTTCAGAAGACCAGTCAGTGCTCTTACCCGCTGAGCCATCTCACCAGCCCCCAACCCTTCCTTTCTTATTCATCCCCGAGAGATTTGACATAAAAACATAAATAACAGGCAAGCACCAATCCCTGACACTAATGATACTTGACAGGAGTCTACCATAACTGTCCTCAGAGAGGCTCCACCCAGCAGCTGACTAAAACAGATGCAGACCCACAGCCAAACATTGGTTGGAGCTCAGGGACTCTTATGGAAGAGTTGGGAGAAGGATTGAGGGGCCCAAGGGGAATAGGAACAGAACTCCACAGGAAGACCAACAGAGTCAACTAACCTGGACCCTTGGGGCTCAGAGAACCCCAAGGGTTCTCTGGAACCTGGAGGCAGGAGCTGATGCAGAGGCCACAGAGAGGTGCTGTTTACTGGCTTGCTCAGCCTGCTTTCTTATAGAACCCAGAACTCCTAGCCCAGGGATGGCACCACCCACAAAGGTGTGCACCACCACCCCTGGCTTAAGAAGTTGAATAATTGGCCGGGCATTGATGGCACATGCCTTTAATCCCAGCACTTGGGAGGCAGAGGCAGACGGATCTCTGAGTTCAAGGCCAGCCTGCTCTACAGAGTGAGTTCCAGGACAGCCGGGGGGGTTGGGGGGGGCCTACACAGAGAAACCCAATCTCAAAAAACCAACCAAACAAACAAACAAAAAAGAAGTTGAATAATCAATGAAGCACTAGTTTAGACTAAAATGGAAAGAGAGGAACGGAGGGGCGGGGAGTGAGAGAGGAGGAAGCATAGCTCTAAAGAGCTCTGGCCTGGTAAGCCCTCACACCAAACCGTGGGAGAAAAGAGGTCTCTGCACTCTGTTGCAAACAGATTATTTCTCACTCAAGAGGAAGAAGACACAATATCAGGTAAGAGAGCCAAGGGTTGTGACTGTTGACCTAGGAGCCAGGAGAGATGATTAAAGACTCCTCCCACACAGCAGAATCAGGCCCAACTGTTGAAGTCTATGTGGACTGAAATACATGTGGGCAGAGCAGGAAATAAGATTTTTTTTTTTTTGAGACACATTTTATGTAGCCTCGAGTGGCCTTGAACATAGCTGAGGCTACTCTTGAACTCACTGCCCTCTTGCCTGGACCTCCTCAAGTGCTTGAATTATATATGAACAACACCATGCCCTGTGAGCAAAATCTATGGGAAAGGTAAATGATCTCAAATCAAAGACAGCCCCATGCCAGGCAGTGTGGTGCTTGCCTACAACCCCAGAACCAGGGGCTAAGGACAGAGGGTTACCTTCCACTCAAGGCTGGCCTGGGCTAGAGAGTGGTTGGTCTCAAACACCACACACATGAGTGGGGCCACAGCTCATCAGGTAAAGAAGTTTGCCACAAATCCCAGGTGGACTCATCTGCCACCCATGTGTGACTCCAGGCTCCAAAGGTGGCAGTGGGACATGGGACCCCTGGAGCAAGCTGGCGAGCCAGAGTCTGCAATGCTGAGCTCTGCTTCAACCTGAAGACCTTGCCTCAGTGAATAAGGTAAAGTTTGCCGCCCTCAGCCTTGAGCTTCCCCCCAACATGTGCACACCTAAGACAAACAAACAAAGTAGTCCCTTTTCTTTTTCCTGAAGGAAATGTTTGTTGCTGTGAGAGGTTAAGTTTAACAGCAGATGCCAGGGAGATGATGTCAGGGAAGGCGTGGTTATTAGAAGCCTCACAAGTTCGGATTCCTTTATCCCCAGACATATTGGGTCCCACTCACCTCTCTCACTTCGGCCCAGCAAGGAGGCAGCCCTGCTGACTTGAAAGCGCAGTCTGGAGGCCTACAACCTTTCTTGCTCCATATTTATTTAACTCAAGGCCATTAGCTTTTTTGTTTTGTTTTGTTTTGTTTTGTTTGAGAGTTCTTCATCTTCATATGAAGGCTGCTAGTTGTATTAAGTTGTATTAGTCAACTGCCTGTCTTTTTTTTTTTTTTTGAGACAGGTTTCTCTGTGTAGCCTTGGTTGTCCTGGAACTCACTCTGCAGACCAGGCTGGCCTCGAACTCAGAAATCCTCCTGCCTCTGCCTCCCAAGTGCTGGGATTAAAGGCGTACACCACCACGGCCTGGCCATTAGCTTTTTTTTAAAAAAGTGTTCACATAAAAATATCTTGTAGAAGCCTTTCTACAAGTGAAATCTACCACCCCCCTTGGTATTTTTGAGACCCTGGCTGTCCTGGAACTCCCTCTGTAGACCAGGCTGGCCTTGAACTCACAGAGGTCTGTCTGCCTCTTTCCCCAAGTGCTGGGATCAAGGGCCCACACAACTACTGCTATTTTGTAACTTTATGTTTACCCATAGTTCTCTCCCTACCTCCCTCCTTCCCTTCCTTCTTTAAGACAGAGTCTTGCTCTACTGGGCTGAAATTTGCTCTGAGAACAGGCTGGCTGACCTCAAACTCGGTATAGTTATTCTGTTTCTGTTCCCAGAATGCCAGAACTCCGGTATAGTTATTCTGTTTCTGTTCCCAGAATGCCAGAACTCCAAGCAAACGCTGACACACTTGCTCCACTTTTGTAGCTATTTTCATTCCAATGCATAGAAATTAAACACTACATCCCAAAAAAGACTGCCTTTGTTAGCTGGTTTTAGTTTTTCATTTGTCCACTTAAAGGGATCGAACCCAGAGCCTTTTGTAAGCTAAGCAAAAGAGGAAGGAAGAAAGATTTTAGGAGCTGGAGAAATGGTTCAGTAGTTAGAGCTCATATTGCTGTTGTAGAGGGTCCAAATTCAGTTCCCAGCACCCACATCCGGTGGCTCACATCTGGCACCCCTGACCTTACTAGCACCTATACTTGCACACACATACCCACATACATTCACAGAATTTAAATAAAATTTGATTTAAAAAAATGTAATGGCTGCGATAGTGGCGCACACCTTTAATCCCAGCACTTGGGAGGCAGAGGCAGGAGGATTTCTGAGTTCGAGGCCAGCCTGGTCTACAGAGTGAGTTCCAGGACAGCCAGAGCTATACAGAGAAACCCTGTCTCAAAATACAAAACAAAACAAAAAAAATTAATGATCTCTGTGTGTCTGCCTGCCTGTCTCTTGCACCCCCATGTGTCTGTTTGTCTTCTATCTGTGACCTGTGTGTGTGTGTGTGTGTGTGTGTGTGTGTGTGTATGTGTGTATGTGAGTTTGTGTGAGTGTGAGTTCCTGGCTCCTGAGTACAGGCATCCACAGAGGCCAGAGGCATCCAGGCTCTCTGGAATAGAATTTATAGGCATGGTAGATGAGGTACCATGGTACAAGAGTAAGAGTAGGACATGCTCTTAACCTCAGAACCCTCTCTCTGTTGTTTCATCCCTTAATTTGTTGAGACAAGGTCTCACATAGCCCAGACTGGGCTTTGAATTTATAGTCTTGCCTCCATCTCCTGAGTCACCGGGATTACAAGTTTCTATCACTACACTTGTCCTTATATTTGATTACATTACTATAGCTATGACAAATAAAGAAATTAAATTAAAAATAAGGCCTGGGGAGTCAGCTCAGTAGGACATGAGGACCTGGGTTCAAATTCCCAGCACAAGTGGCTCAGTGTTTAAGAGCACTGGTGGCTAATGCAGAAAACCCAGATTCAGTTCCCAGCACCCACATGGCAGCTCACAATCATCTGTAAGACATCTTCTTATGGCCTTCTCAGACACTCAACACACATGTGGTACACATATACATGCAGTAAAACATTCTTTTTTTCTTTTTCTTTTTCTTTCTTTTTTTTTTTTTTT
>NW_022196910.1:55389168-55391073 GCF_008632895.1 Mastomys coucha
TCGAACTCAGAAATCCGCTTGCCTCTGCCTCCCAAGTGCTGGGATTAAAGGCGTGCACCACCACTGCCAGGCTTTTTATTTTTTAAGATTCAATTGTATCTATATGAGCTTGCATGTTATCTGTGTGCCACTTGTGTGTCTGGTGTCTATGAAAGCCAGAAGGTTGCATCAGATCCTCTGAAATAGTATTTAAGGATAATTGTGAGCCATCATGTGGGTACTGGGAATCAAATCCAGGTCCTCTGGAAGTAGAACCAGTGTTCTTAACCACTGAGCCATCTCTCCAGCCCCTGTTCTTTGTTGTTGTTGTTGTTGTTGCTGTTTCAGTTTGGTCAGTATTGACTTATTTTGGTTGGTTGGTTTTGTTTTGGTTTGGCTTGGTTTTTCGAGACAGGGTTTCTCTGTGTAGCCCTGGCTGTCCTGGAACTCGCTCTACAGACCAGGCTAGCCTTGAACTCAGAGAGATCCTCCTGCCTCTGCTTCCCAGTGCTGGGATTAAGGACCTGTGCTACCACAGCTGGCTGTTGCTATCTTGAGACAGTCTCACTGTGTAACTGGCCTAGGACTCTAATTCAGAGATCTACCTGCCTCTGCCTCTGCCTCCCAAATACTGAGATTAAAATACACAAACATATCCAGCCTTTCTGTTTTATGGAGACAGGGTCGTGAGTAATGCAGATTATCTATGTAACCCAGGATGACCATGGGCCTTCCAAGTGCTGGGACTACAGGCCTGCATCACACTAGTTTATGCTAGGATGGAATCCAGAGCATCAGGGGTGCTAGGCAAGCAGTCTGCTAACATGATTTCCATTTTTACCTCATCCTTTAAATTTTGAGTTATGTATTTATTGTGTGTGTGCATGCTACAGCCTGTGTATGGAGGTCAGAGGTTAACTGGTCAGAGGAAAACAGTTCTCTCCTCTGACCTCAAGGCAGGGTCTTATTTCCTGCTGCTGTGTATCCACCAGGAGAGCTAGCCCAAGTACCTCCAGGCAGTTCAGCCATCTTCCCATAGAAGTGCTGGGTTACAGACTCGCACTACCTCACCAGCTTTCTTACGTGGATTCTGGGACCCGACCTCAGATCCTCAGGTCCTCAGGCTGTATGGTAAGTTCCCACTAAGTTGCCTTGCAGGCTCTCTTAAGTATATTTTATTCTAGAAACTAGAACTAATAACTATAAACAGCAGTAAACTATAAAAATTTTCCTTATATAAAGAAATAAGAGCCAGGCGGTGGTGCCGCACGCCTTTAGTCCCAGCACTTGGGAGGCAGAGGCAGGTGGATTTCTGAGTTCGAGGCCAGCCTGGTCTACAGAGTGAGTTCCAGGACAGCCAGGGCTACACAGAGAAACCCTGTCTTGAAAGAAAAAAAAAAAAAAGAAACATATATTTCACATCACGGCTTTTTTGGCATGGGGTGAGAGGGGTAAGGTGTTAAAAATCAAAATTAGGGCCAGGCGGTGGTGGTACACGCCTTTAATCCCAGCACTTAGGAGGCAGAGGCAGGTGGATTTCTGAGTTCAAGGCTAGCCTGGTCTACAAAGTGAGTTCCAGGACAGCCAGGGCTACAAAGAGAAATCCCGTCTTGAAAAAAAAAAAAATCAAAATTAGGGTCTTATTTTTTAGTTTTATTGTTTTTATGAGACAGGGTCTTACTGTGTAGCCCTGGGCTGGCCTAGATATCACTATGTAGATGAGGCTGGTCTCAAACTTGTAGCCTTTGAGGGTGAGGATTTCAGGCTTCTGCCATTTAGGCCTGTTTGTGTGGTGCTGGGTGCTGGAGATGTGTGAGCAAGAATTATACCAAATGAGCTACAACCCAGCCTAACCCTGACCTTTGGAAGAGCAGTCAGTGCTCTTAAGCGCTGAGCCATCTCTCCAGCCCCCAATCTTTTTTTTTT
>NW_022196910.1:55391083-55393883 GCF_008632895.1 Mastomys coucha
TTTTTTTTTGTCTTTTTTTGAGGAATGGCCCTCATGCAACTGAACTAATCCTCCCACCTCCTCCTCCCTAGTGTTGGTTCAACAGAATACCCAGATTACAGGAGTACGCCACTCAGCTTGATCCATACTGTGTAACCCTGGCTAGCCTGGGATTTGTAGCAATCTTCCTGCCTCTGCCTACCAAGTGTGTGCCACCACACCTACATTAACACTGTCACAGCAGGAAGGAACACCTGGAAGAAGATGCACAGCAAATTAATGTCACTCATTTTCCTCCCGGAATCGGATTTAAGTAAGAAACTACAGAGCTTTGACAAATCTTTTTCTTTTTTTTTTTTTTTAAAGATTTATTTATTTATTTATTTGTTATATGTAAGTACACTGTAGCTGTCTTCAGACACACCAAAGAGAGCGTCAGATCTCATTATGGGTGATTGTGAGCCACCATGTGGTTGCTGGGATTTGAACTCAGGACCTTTGGAAGAGCAGTCAGTGCTCTTAAGCGCTGAGCCATCTCTCCAGCCCCCAATCTTTTTCTTTTTAATTTAAAAAAAGTGTGCATTTTAGATTTATCACTAAAAATTAACAAAAGATCCTTTTGTTTTTTGAGACAGGGTTTCTCTGTGTAGCCCTCGGTTTCCTAAAACTCACTCTGCAGACCAGGCTGGCCTAAAACTCAGAAACCCACCTGTCTTTCGTTCCCTTAGTTAGGATCAAAAGTGCACCACTTGTCCAAGCTGCTTGCTTGTTTTCCTTGAGACAAGTTCTCTATGTAAACCAGGTTGGCCTCGAACTCACAGAAGGCCGACATACCCAGCCCAGGATCTTTAAAATGTTTAACTTTAGGTTAAAAAGTGTACAAATTGGGCTGGAGAGATGGCTCAGCAGTTAAGAACACTGGCTGTTCCTCCGAGCGCGCAGGTTGGGTTCCCAGCACCCACATGGCAGTTCACTACTGTCTGTAACTCCAGTTTCAGGGGATTTAACACCCTTTCTAGCCTCCAAAGACACCAGGCACATGTGTGGTATGCAGACATACCTGCAGGCAAAACACCCATACAGATTAAAAAAAAAATTGCATGAATTGTTTTGCAAGGTGATGCTAGCCTGCAGTCCTGGAAACTGGAGACTGAAGCGGGAAGATTGGCCGGCTTGAGAGCAGCTTTGTCTATATAGTTACTGAGTCAGTTTCTGCCCAGGAGACACAGAATCAAAAAATGCATGGACCAACTTCCACTCAGCCCTCCCCTGAGAAAAAGCACAGATTTACATGAGAAAATACATCGAAACGCTTCTCTGAAACAAGAACGCACCAAACCCTATGTGTCGGCTGATGGAAAGCAGCATACTCTTAGTTCATATGTCCTAAACTCGCAAGCCCATATATACACACAGAATCAGTTTGTGCACAACCACAATAGGCACAATTTGCAAATATTGCATGACCTTTGCCATCTGCATCATCCTGACAGACCCCCAAAGGCTTTTCCTAGTTACTTATTTTATTATCATTATTATCATTATCATTAGTGTATATCTGTGTGTGTCTGAGAGTGAGTACACATGCCACACTCTGTGTGTGCAGATAGCAGGACAAATTTCAGTAAGGGAGTGATTCTCTTCTTCAACCATGGGACCTGGGGCTTGAAACCTGGGCCAACCGATTTCACCCACAGGCCCATCCCACCACCCCCAAGGTCTTCTTGGCAAATACAATTAGTGACTATCCACTGCTCCTCCACTCCTCCCTATCCACTGACAGTGTTTCCTGAACTGTTCCCCAGACCTTGTAAATATCAGGAAGACATATGAGATTAAATTAAAATCTGCAGTTCTATCTCTGTCTCCCCGGGTTCTCCTACACTTCTAATCTAAACATCTGGCTGTTGGCTTCGTCGCCAAGAGCATGTGCAAGGCCACAAGTTCCATCCCCAGCATCAGCACCAACAAAAAGAAAAAAAGAAAAAAATAAGGACTCTAAATCTTGGACATCCCCCATACTCCAAAGGGAAGGGAGAGCTGAGAAAGACTCTTTAGGAACATTCAAATACATAAAGACCTGGAAGAGAAAAGCCGTCTCCTTTCATTCTAATGGGTATCCTGAGACACTTGGAGGGGGGAAAAGAATCAGAAAAGTGCTGTATAGTAGGAGCCCTGGGGAGACTGAGCCAGGATTACAAAGGTGAGGGCCAGTTGGGCTACATAATAAAACCAGATTAGAAAGAAAGGGGGTGAGTGGGGAGAGAAGAGAGAAAAAAAAAAAAAGACAAGATGTAGTGGCTCATTCATGCCTGTGATCCTGTGACCAATCTTGGCTACAGAGTGAATTCTAGGCCAACTTGAAGGAGGGAGACTATGTCTCAAAACCCTAAAACTAACAAAAAGACAATGAAACTTTTATACAGTACTATATAGAGTTGAGGAGAATAAAGACAAATAGAATGTTGTCTTTCAAACACACATTCATATAAAATGAATCTATATATATGTATATTTACATATATATATATGAAGGGCATCAGTTAATACATTATACCTATTGAAACATTATTTATATAAATATATAAATGTTTGTATGTGTGTAATCAAAAAATATGCATAGAGCTTCTTTTTTTTTTTTGGTTTTTCCAGACAGGGTTTCTCTGTGTAGCCCTGGCTGTCCTGGAGCTTGTTTTGTAGATCAGGCTGGTGTTGAACTTAGAGATCGGACTGCCTCTGCTTCCTGAGTGCTAGGATTTAAGGCTTGCACCACCACCTGGCTATAGAGCTTTATTTCTTTTCTTTTCTTTTTTTTTTTTAT
>NW_022196910.1:55394005-55404180 GCF_008632895.1 Mastomys coucha
CTCACTCTGTAGACCAGGCTGGCCTCGAACTCAGAAATCCGCCAGTCTCTGCCTCCCAAGTGCTGGGACTAAAGGCGTGCACCACCACCGCCCGGCTCAGATATTTATTTCTTAAGCATATAAACAGAAGGAAAGCCACATAAACTAAATCCACCAAATCCACCGGGGTACTGCCTTGATGAAATACTAGTATTGGAGTCTCTGAAATGGTTTTCTCGGGTCCATGAGGGTATGAATCTCTCCCCGCCTCCAACATTCCATCAAACAAGCATAGATCTCTGCACCACGAGTTTTCTTAAAGAACAGCTGTAATGCTCAGAGCGTCCAAGAAGTCTTCCTGCTCTGGCTCCAAGCTCCGCCTCCACCACTGCATACCACAAAATGCCATGAAACTGCCAAGGATACTCTCTGGCAAATGTGGGCAAGCTTGCCCATCTCTCTCCAGGCGGTTCATTCACTCAACCATACCTTAACTCCTCAGGCAGCCAGGGGTTAATCATAAAGACTCCAGGGATCCTTGCTAAGCCTGGCTATCTGCAGGGTTCCAAGTAGCCTCTCAAAAGGCATGACCCGAAGAATCACAGAGCTTTCTGCCTTAATCCCAAAGCGCCGTTATCTCCCCAAATTCCTCTGCCAGGATGGGTGGGGTGGGGTAGGGTCTCTCGTCTAGAAGCACACACTTAATTCTTGACGAGCTTTGAGACCTCTCAGACTACCTGTAATTTCAGCTATCTGGTGGGCTGAGTAAAAAGCGAAGCGAGGTGGGGGTAAGGGTGGATGCAATTAACCAAAATGATAAAATAATCTTGTCGGGAGTGAGCCTAGGGACGAGGTCTGAGTTGTCAGACTATCGCCAGGACCTCGGGCGCAGCAGCAGTCAGACTAACTTCGTTTCAGAAGATACAAAGTTGCAAAGTTGGTTGTTTTTATTCCGCTGTCTCCTCTAGCCTCACAAACCTCTGCTCTAAATTCCTTCAACTCCAGAACCAGGTGCAAAAAGGCAGGGAAGACCCGGTGGAAGGAGAGGCACTGAAGGGGGAGTGAGGAATCTAGTTCCCCTCTTAAAGGAGAATTCTAAAACCAAGGGCGCTCCCGGATCCCTAGGAAAGGAAGTAGCTGGATTTCCCAAAAGCACTTTTTCCTACCTTCTTGTTGTTCTTGTTATAGCCAAAAGTCGAAATCCCAGGCCTGGAAGTCACTGATAGCAGCATTTTTTCTTTACTGTTACGGAGCTGAGAGAGAGAAAGAAGAGAGTGAAGGAAAGGGAGGGAGAAAGAGGGAGGGAGGAGGGGAGGGGGAAAGGAGAGGGAGAGGAAGGGAGGGAAAGAGGGAGGGAAGGGAGAAGGGAGGGGGAGGAGAAAGGAGAAAAGGAGCAAGCAAAAGAGAGAGGGGGGGTGCTGCGGGGAAGAATGAGCTAGGTCTGCTCCTTACGTCACTGAGAGAAGTTAACCCAAAGTCAGGACAAGCCACTTCCACTGGGTCCTAATGCCCGAGATGTTCTGTCTTGGTTTGCTTTTCATAGGCTTAGTTCAAGCTAGAAATTACAGTTCTTAGGTCTAATCCTTTTCAAATGGATCCCTATTTCTCCATGAACAAGTTCTGATTATTGTAAAAAGACAATGTTTTTTGTTGTTGTTTTGTTTTGATTTGAAGCTTTCTTTCCATGAGATCTCAGCTACAACATTACAAACTTGACCTGCAAAAAGACTTAGTAGGTTGCCAGGCCTAAGTTCAGTCCCCAGATCTACATGGTAGAAGGAGAGAACCAGATGGCAAAAATTGTTCTCCCTCAACCCAATGTGGCATCCAATGTGGCATGCCCACACATTCACATACAAAAATAAATAAACGAAATAATATATATTTTTTAAAGATTTCAAGCTTGATGTAAAAGGGCCTTCTTGACTCTGCCTTCCAGAGCATCCAAAGAAGACTAAACTGAGATATGGTGTGTGAGAGCTCAGAGCTCAGACTAGTTTAGAAGTAGGGTGATCTTGATGCAGTAATAAAGACTATGGAGTCTGGAGAGCTGGCTCGGGGGCGGGGCGGGGCGGGGGCGGGGTTAAGAGCACGGCTGCTACTCCTGGAGAACCCAGCTGATCAGGAGACTCACAGCCACCTCTATGGCCACTAGCTTCCATGGATACCAGCATTCTCATACATGTGCATTCTCTCTCTCTCCCTCCCTCTCTCTCTCTCTTTCTCTCTTTTTTTCTCTCTCATATACACAGGAATACGCATATGCACATACACACACACACACACACACACAGAGTGGGTTTATTTATTTATTTATTTTGAGACAGGGTTCTTCTGTGTAGCCCTGGATATTCTAGACCTCACTCTGTAGACCAGGCTGGCCTGGAACTCATAGATATCTGCCTCCCCTGCCTCCCAAGTGCTAGGATTAAAGATGTGCACCACCACTGCCAAGCAAAAATTTTTTAACATAAAAAAAATGGATCTTAAAAAATTAATAATGCCGGGCAGTAGTGGCACATGCCTTTAATCCCAGCACTTGGGAGGCAGAGGCAGGCAGATTTCTGAGTTCAAGGCCAGCCTGGTCTAGAGAGTGAGTTCCAGGATAGCCAGGGCTACACAGAGAAACCCCGTCTCAAAAAACAAAAAAAGGAAAAAATAGTAATAATAATAAAGAAAAAGAAGGAGCATGGCCTAGGAATGGTGAGATACCGTTTATAGCTGTAACTCTAGCATGCATGAAGAAAGCTGGCCAAGAGCTTGAGGCCAGCCAAGGCCACGGAGTGACCGTAGGATCCACTATGGAAGGAAGACACCAGCCTAGGCTATACTTTTTTTCAGAGGATGGTTCAGCAGGTAAAGGTGCTGAAAGATCTGCATTCAATTTCTGGGACCCACGGGGTACAAGGGAAAACCTACTCTTGAAATTTGTCCTCCTGACCTCCATACATGCTATCATATGCACTCCCCAACACATACACACACACACACACACACACACACACACAAACACAAAAAAATGTTTAAATGTAATAAAAGAGGACAAAGATGAGTATGTCAAAAAGCATATAGAAATTAAATATAAAATAGAGAATAATTTCAGAGCCATTGTTCCATTCCGTGTCTGGTGACCGGTCCCAGCATGAAGGCACCATCCACAGAACAAGTCCACAAACCTCGGGGCTTTGTGATTTTTGTTTGTTTGTTTTGGGTTTCTCTGTGTAGCCCAGGCTGTCCTGGAACTCACTCTGTAGACCAGGGCTATACAGAGAAACCCTGTCTCAAAAAACAAAAACAAAACAAACAAACAAACAAAAGAGTATTGTGTACCACATATGCTCCTGGTGGTAGGAACTAACTACTTCACAAATCTGAAACCTTTTTAAAAAAAAAAATTATATTAGCTGGACAGTGGTAGCACATGCCTTTAATCCCAGCACTTGGGAGGCAGAGGCAGGAAGATTTCTGAGTTGGAGGCCAGCTTGGTCTACAGAGTGAGTTCCAGGATAGCCAGAGCTATACAGAGAAACCCTGTCTCAAAAAAACAAAACAAAACAAAAATTATATTTATTTATTTGATTTTTCAAGACAAGGTTTCTCTGTGTAAGAAAACGCGGGTAGGAAGTCTGAGTGGGCTCCCTAGAACTGTATGCTGGTGAGCCACCACGTGGGTGCTGAGAAGCAAGGCTGGGTCCTCGGTAATAGCTCTTAGCCACTGAATCAGCTCTGCAGCCCTGTCTGGTACTTTCCTTCAGACAGGATCTCATGTAGCCCAGGTTGTCCTTGATTTCCACCTAACCAGGAAAAAAACCCTGAATTTCTAACCCTCTTCCTGCTCTCCTGAGTGATGAGTTTCCTGCATCATCTTGCCCAGCTGTTGGACTTTTTAATCTATTATTTCTTAGCCCTTAAGACCTATGAAGCTTAAACAAGGATAAAAACTCACCAGGTGTGGAATTTATAGCCAAGCCAAATGACGTTCACACAGTTAGGTTGTCGTCTCTGAGCTGTCAAACAGACAAATCAATCGTAACTCTTTAAAAAGCATGTTTCACAAAGAAAGAAAAGAAGAAGAATATAACTTAAGTTTCTAGAATCTCACACAGCTGCAGTAACACTCACCTCCAATATGCCCTCTAAGGAGGAGTTGTAACAGGAAAAGAAAACTTACAAGTGATACCAAGGAAGCCTACCCATCCACCTAGAAGCCAGAGGGAGACGGAATGCCTTCAGAGCCCCTCCTCAGGACTCCCACTGCTGCCACACACATTCTCTAGAAGTAAATTAACCCGCCTTTGTCACAACAGACATTAAGCCCAGACTCTCTCTAAAACAAAGCTCTGCTCTCTGTCTTTCCTGCAGCTGCTTTGCTGTGATAGCGAACAGACAGTGCCGGCATGCTGCAGAAGAAATGCTTGCACGGCCACCCCCAACTCCTAACTTTCATTTCCAACAGGACAGGAAGTGCCTGCTCAACTCAAGGGACACAGGAAGGGTGGGAACAGCCTCAGTGTGGGAATTGCAACTGAGACTGGAAATGGCAGCCCAATACAGTAAATAAGTAAATAATAGCATCTCTCAGGGGCACCGAATTTTTCAGGAACTTCCTTTTCCATCCTCAGAAGTTTTCATTCATAATATTGTTTTGCTCCTTTTTTTGGAACAGTCATCCTAAAAGATATTAGTGATTATCTCAGTATAGCTAGTACCGGAACAGCCAGAGCTACATAAGATGGCCTTGCCTCAAACAAACAAACAAAAGAACAAAAAAGGATGGGCATGGTTAACTCGGAGGCAGAAGCAGGTGAATCTCTGAGCTTAAGGCCAGCCTGGTCTACAAAGCAAGTTCCAGGAAACCCTGTCTGAAAAAAAGAAAAAAAAGAAAGAAGCAAGCACCGGGAGGTGGTGGCGCCTGGGATTACCACCAGCACTTGGGAGGCAGAGGCAGACCAATTTCTGAGTTCGAGGTCTACAGAGTGAGTTCCAGGACAGCCAGGGTTATACAGAGAAACCCTGTCTCGAAAAACCAAAAAAAAAAAAAAAAAAAAAAAAAAAAAAAAAAGAAAGAAAGAAAGAAAGAAGCAAGCAAACAAACAAACAAATCCTCCTGCCTCTGCTAATACCAAATGCTAGGATTAAAAGCATGTGCCACCACTACCCAGCTTGTTTTGTTCTTTAAATAAAATTGTTCTGCTTTATTTCGAGTCAGAGTCTCACTCTATAGCCCAGGCTGGCCTGGAACTCACTCTGTAGCCCAGGCTGGCCTCAAGCTCAATCCTGCTAAACTTCTTTTTGCTTGAATGATAGACATGAGCTACTGCACCCAGTTTTAATTTGCAGCTGATACATAAAACACATACTAACAAATATCAGTCAGTGTTTTACATATGTATACATTGTATACATATTTAGATTAGATTAAACATCCCTCCCTTTAAACATTTATTTGTGAAGAAAACATTAAGCAGTTTTCCAAAGGCAAGGTTTTATTAACATTCTAGTCTAGTCCTTCAACTCACAAGCTAACTGACCCTAAGAAAACTATTTCACATTCACAAGTCTGAAACCTTTTAAAAAATTATGTATACATACACATATACATATACACACACATATATATTGTTTTTCTTTTTTTTCTTTTTCTTTCTCTCTCTCTCTCTCTCTCTCTCTCTCTCTCTCTCTTTCTCTCTCTCTCTTTTGTTTTTTTTGTTTTTCGACGAGACAGGGTTTCTCTGTGTAGCTCCGGCTGTCCTAGAACTCACTCTGTTGACCAGGCTGGCCTCGAACTCAGAAATCTGCCTGCCTCTGCCTCCCAAGTGCTGTGATTAAAGGCATGTGCCACCATTGCCAGGCTATATATATTGTTTTTCTGTAGACCAGGCTGGCCTCGAACTCAGAAATCCGCCTGCCTCTGCCTTCCAAGTGCTGGGATTAAAGGCGTGCGCCACCACCGCCCGATATATTGTTTTTCAAGACAGGGTTTCTCTGTGTAGCCCTGGACATCTTAGGAGCCCTGAACATCTTGGGACTGGTTTTATAGACCAGGCTAGCCTGTAACCCAGAGATTCACCTACCTCTGCCTCCCAAGTGCTGGGATCAAAGGTATGCACCACCACTGCTTGGATTTTTATTTATTTATGTATGTGTGTATGTTTGTGTGTATGTCTACATATTCAGTTTTTTTTTTTCATTTGGTTTTTTTCTAGACAGGGTTTCTCTGTATAGCTCTGGCTGTCCTGGAACTCACTCTGTAGACCAGGCTGGCCTCGAACTCAGAAATCCGCCTGCCGCTGCCTCCCAAGTGCTGGGATTAAAGGCGTGTGCCATCACCACCAAGCACATGTCTGCGTATTCAAATTCCAAAGTATGCTTATAGTCACAGAACAACCCTCAAGAGTTGTGACTGGTCCCCTCCAGCTCCTGTGGGAGAGGAGACTTGGATCCCAGGCCAATGCACAAGCATCTCCACCAGTCTTTCTACCAGTCTTTTTTTTTTTTTTGAGATAGTCCCTTGTATACTGGCCTTTTCTCCTTTATAAAATGGAGTAAATAGGGGCTGGAGAGATGGCTCAGTGGTTAAGAGCACTGACTACTCTTCCAGAGGTCCTGAGTTCAAATCCCAGCAACCACATGGTGGCTCACAACCATCTGTAATGAGATCGGACGCCCTCTTCTGGTGTGTCTGAAGACAGCTACAGTGTACTTACATATAATAATAAATAAATTAATCTTTAAAAAGAAAAAGAGGGAAGCTGGGCAGTGGTGGTACATGCCTTTAATCCCAGCACTTGGGAGGCAGAGATAGGTGGATTTCTGAGTTTAAGGCCAGCAGAGTGACCAAAACAAAACAAAAATGGAGTAAATAATTACCTACTTCCCTCAAGCGTAAGTGAAACAACATGAAGCAACAAGTGAGCAATTGTAAGAAGTCCTGGAGCTCAGTGAACGCTTCCACTTCAGTGCTGTTTCGATTACTTACTGTCTCCCAGTTACCTTAAGTAACTCTGCCAAAAACTAGCATCTTCATTACATCCAGAGTAACACTATGGGCCGGCAAGATGGCTTGCACAAGCCTGAAAACTGGAGTTCAAAACCTGGACTCCACAGGAAGGAGACCCAACTCTCTTCTTTGGTTTGCACACACATGTTATAGCACATATTGTTCTGAGCGCACATACACACTAAATAATGATAAATGTCAACTAACTTAAATCCTAAGAGTATCCTAGGACTCCTGGGAGTTCCTCTCCTACTGTTTATCTCTTTAGATGATGGCTCAGATCCCAACCCTGATTCCTCCTCCCCGTGGACAATCTCAGTTTTTCTCTGATGACTCCACAATGCAGCTGCTTATGGACCTCCACTGATGGATCTGCCTGCTTTCTTGGGCCCTAACTCAAAATACATAATTTTTTTTCTTCCTCTTTCTCCACCTCCCTCTTCTCAGTCTCTGCCCAACCTTGTTGTTTTCCTCTCAAATTCTGATTAAATGGTCCGGGAGCTTCAGAAGAGAAACAAAGTTTAAAACAGGCATGACGACACACACCTGTAATCTCAGCACTCGGGAGGTAGAGAGAGGTCTACAGGTCAGAAGTTCAAGATTATCCCCAGATACATGGTGAGTTTGAGACTAGCTTGGGCTACAGAAATGTCTCAGAAAATGCAGAGGAGACAGCAGTTAAATCTTGAGATGCATAAAAGTCATCCTTCCCCCTAGCTACACTACCAGCTTTTATAGTCTGTCCAATACAGTTAGGGCCACAAAAGTAAAGTGACCAGATATACAGATTGGTATAAAGTTACGTCAAAGGGCATAAACAACACTCACTGGAAACTGCAGTGCAGGCGAGTACATACACATTTTTACATTGCTGGATGTCAAACCAAAATCCAACATGGAGCATCTCCCCGTGAGCTTCATCCTAGTAGATTTTTATATTTTTAAAGGGAGGTATAGAGTTTTGTGGAGGAGATGGGAAGGGAGCAGGGTTCTGGTATTCAGGAAGTCTATGGGAGGAAGGAGAATTCCAACCCTCTGGCACGCGCACTCTGATTCCTTCCTGTGTCTCCTTATAGTACTCTCATTTTTCTACATTAATCAGTTTCCAGTTCTGAGTTCTCATGAGCCCAGCACTAGGCTTCTTTCGGTATTGTCTTCTTTTGCTTGTTTTTCCTTGTGAGGGGTTCTCACTATGTTGCTTAGTCTAGCTCCCGACTCAAACTCCTAGTTACCCTCCAAGTAGGTAGGGTTGTAGGCCGGACCACCATGCCCAGACTAAGAGTTGTTTTGAAGAGGGGAGGAGAAATTATTTGTGATAACTTTTACGAAAAGAGAATTTATCCCACCTGATTCAGTATAGCCGAGTTTATAATTTCTCTAGAACATGTGCTGAAAAAAACAAAAATCTATTCTTACATCTATAGCACACACACCTCTAGCTCATGGGAGGCAGAGGCAGGCAGATCTATGTTGAATATGAGGCTAGCTTGGTCTACATAGTGAGTTCCAAGACTGCCAGGGCTAAAAAGAGAGACACTGTCTCAATAAAACAAACAAACAAACAAAAACAACTACAAAAAGTGTTTTGTTTTGTTCATTTGTTTCTTGTGACTATGTGCCTGCCAAAACTAGAAGAGAGGATTGGATCCCCTGCAGTTGGACTTGCAAGCAGCTGTGTGATGTCAGGTATGGGCGCTGGAAATCATACTAGAGTCCTCTGGAAAAACAGCAAGAGCACTCTTAGCCTGTGAGTCATCATCTCTCCGGCACATTTTCTTTTTTTAAATAAGCAGTCTCACAAAGTTGCTCACACTGGCCTGGAGGTCATTTTGTGAAGAATGTAACACTGCAGTGGGTGTGGTAGCAGATGCCTGGAATCCCAGCCCTTGGGATACAGAAGCAGAAGGGCTCGGAGCTGGAGAATGGTCTTAATTACGTAATGACTCTGAGGCTGACCTAGGCTACATCATGGACACACACACTCCTTTGCTAAGCATAACAACACTCATGAATGTTCCCACTCCTCAGGAAGCTGAAGCATGAGCTCTTCTGGGCTACACAACAAGATCCTGCTTCAAAACAAAACAATAAAAATAAAAATACACTTTTAAATAAGAATCACAAGTAAGAGATTTGGAGCTAGATGGACTGCGTCTGTTTGATGAAAGATGTCTGTGAGGTCACTAGTTGCCCCTCCAGATCAGAGTGGAGAACAGAGATGAATGGATTACCTGCAGATGAGCTTGACTCTAGCCAGATTCAGGTCAGTTCAAGTACTGTGTGCTTGAAAGTAGGAAGACTGGCCAGCACACTGGTCAAGGGCTCAGTACTCTTGAGAGACCAGGGAACAAACCTTATCAAAGCCAAGGGCACTCACCCCCATTAAACCTCCATCTACAGTTAAAAAAAGCTCCTCCCACTGACTAACATGTCTGCCCCAAGTACTCTGTAACGGAAATGATGCAAAAAGTTGAATTTATCTCCTTGTAAAGAGTTATGAAAAGCAAGGTTAGAAAGAACTAGAAAAAAAGAAGCTTGAGGATATAGTTGAGCTAATAAGGTGTTCGCCTATCTTAAGGACCCTGGCCTTGGTCCTCAGCACCATTGAAAGCCAGGTGTGGTGGTACCCACATGTATTCCCAGCTCTTGAGAGGAGGAGAACCAGGAGTTCAAGGTCATCTTCCTTTACCATCATCTTTACCTGTACTATGTAAGACTGTCTCAAGCAACAAGAAAGAGATGAGGGCTGGAGAGATGGCTCTGAGGTTGAGATACTGACTGCTCTTCCAGAGGTCCTGAGTTCAATCCCAGCAACCACATGGTGGCTTACAACCATTTGTAATGGGATCCGATGCCCTCTCCCAGTGTGTCTGAAGACAGCTACAGTGTATAAAAAAAAATTTAAAAAAAGAAAGAAAGAAAGAAAGAAAGAAAGAAAGAAAGAAAGAGATGAACCAAGGAAAGAGACCTATAGGGAGGAGACATTTTTACCTAAGCATATATGTGTGCACACAATGTGCATGAAACACTGCTTGCATCGTGCCCAAAAAGAGACATGCCCATGAATACAGTTAGAAGCTACTACTTTGTGGATGCTGGGAACTGAACTTCGGTCCTCTGCAAGAGCACAACACTGAGCCATCTCTCCAGTCCCGCCCTCACACCTGCCTGCTCTTCTTTTTTTTTTTTTTTTTTT
>NW_022196910.1:55404272-55424482 GCF_008632895.1 Mastomys coucha
GGCTGGCCTCGAACTCAGAAATCCGCCTGCCTCTGCCTCCCAAGTGCTGGGATCAAAGGCGTGCGCCATCACCACCCGGCCTGCCTGCTCTTCTTGAGCCAGGGCCATACTGTATACCACTGATGGCTTTGAATTTACTATGTGGACCAGACTGGCCTCAGATTGCAGAGATCTGCTGCCTTTGCTTTCCAAACGCTGGGATTAAAGGTGTGTACTACTTACTCTACCTGGCTCTTTGTTGTTTGAGATAAAGTCTGGCCTTGAACTCACTGTGTAGCTAGGATGACCTAGAGTTTCTACCTTCCAACTGCTCACATTATGGGCATGTGCTCCAAGGCTGGATTCCATTCATTCTCAAAATGGACAGCATTGACTATATAGTTCTAGAAATGTGTTTTCTTCACACCTGAGATATTGGTTTTACCTTGTCCTAGCTATCTCTAAAACAAGGTACTTGCATGACCAACCCAACAGTGTTCATGATCTCAATTCAACTACTGGGTTCTATCAAAGGAAGCTACCATATTTATGGGTCAGATTTCAATATTTACATCATTGGATAGTGGTAATCTCATGTAGCATATAGCAGTAAGTATAAGATCATGAGGATGTCATTGAGACAAAATACTGACTGTCATTCAATGGTAAAGTTTGCCTTACAGTATGCACCAGGCCTCCGTTCTATCCTCAGTCATGCCTGGAAACAACAACAACAACAAAACCTGTCAAATGGGGGCTGGAGAGATGGCTCAGCAGTTAAGAGCACTGACTGCTCTTCCAGAGGTCCTGAGTTCAGTTCCCAGCAACCATGGCTCACAACCATCTGTAATGGGGTCCGATGCACTTTTCTGGTATGTGTGTCTGAAGACAGAGACAGTGTACTCATATAAATAAAAATAAATAAATCTTTTTTTTTCTTTTTTTTTTTTTTTTTTTTTTTTTTTTTTTTTTTTTTTTTTTGTTTTTGTTTTTCCGAGACAGGGTTTTTCTGTATAGCCCTGGCTGTCCTGGAACTCACTCTGCAGACCAGACTGCCCTCAAACTCAGAAATCTGCCTGCCTCTGCCTCCCAAGTGCTGGGATTATAGGCGCGCGCCACCACCTCCCGGCAATAAATAAATCTTGAGAGAGAGAGAGACAGACAGAGAGACAGACACCATGGGGACAGGTATTCAGAAGAGTGGATGTGGAATAGTGACCTGGGAAAAGGCATGTGTTCTGTGTCAGAGCCTAGACTGACCTCTGACTCATGTTCATCTTGTGGCTGGAGATAGGTCTCAGCAGCTAAGAGTGCTTTTTGCTATCTCAGGGAACCAGGGAATTAAGAGTTAAGGTTACCAGCTTGTATATAAGGCTTTTAACCACTACCTATAACTCTAGTTCCGCATGGTCTAGCGCCCTCTTCTGGCCTCTATAGGTACTGCATGAAAGTGGTGCGTGTGCAGGCAGGCAAAAGAAAACTTCCTTAGCTTCCAGACCACTGGGATCTCAGGTGTATGCATCCGTGCCAGATAGGAATCCAGATTTTTTTTTGGTTTTTTTTTTTTGTTTGTTTTTTGAGACAGGGTTTCTCTGTATAGCCCTGGTTGTCCTGGAACTCACTCTGTAGTGGCCTCGAACTCAGAACTCAGAAATCAGCCTGCCTCTGCCTCCCAAGTGCTAGGATTAAAGGCGTGCGCCACCACCGCCCGGCTAGACAGGATCTTATATAGTCCTCCTGCCTGGCCTCAGAATGGCTAACCCCAATGAATACTAGGGGAAACACTGCCACCTGCTGGGCAAAACAGGTCATGCTTCCTTTAGGAACCTGTCTAAGGCAGATAGGGGGGTAGAGGTGATTTCTTTTTTTATTTTTACTTTTATTTTTGGGGAGTGAGTGTATGTGTGAGTCAGAGGACTGCACTATGGGGTCGTTTCTGCCCTTTCACTTTACACGGGTTCCAGGAATCAAATTCAGGCTGCCGATTCAGATGTCAGATTCAGGTCACTGAGCCATCTCAGTGGACCCGACGTTTGCTGCTGTTTGTTCTGATGTTGAATTTTGAAGTGAGGCTCGCTGTGTGGTAGAGGCTGGCTTTGAACTCTTCATCCTTCAGTCTCTACCCCAAAAGATCAAAATGCACCTGGGGCTACTTCTAGAGGCAGGACGTTGCCCAGTTGGCTCCCATTTAAAGGGGAAAATGTAACAAAGCAGAAACTCGCTACTGGTTACATGAAAATCTAACTCAAAGAAACAGGGCCGTAAAGGAAGCAGGCAGCCTCTGGGTAATAATCCGAAATCCTCTAACCTACGGCATTCTCTCTTACACAGACCTCAAAACTCCAGAGAAATGACACTTTCCCTGTAAAGTAAGTATAAGCCTATGGCATATCTAAGAAACCCCTAACTAAGGGCTGGGAAGATGGTCCGGTGCATAAGGTTCTGGACATACAAGCTCAGGAACTGAGCTCAGACCCCCAGCACCCGCTTAGAAACCTGGGAATCTGTAACTCCAGTGTCAAGGTGAGGTGCTGCTGCCTGTCCAGTCTGGCTGAATCTGCTAGGTCCAGGTTCAGTGAGAGATCAAAAACTAGGGTGGGCAGGTGGGGGGGGTGGTCATGGTGGCTGGAGAGACAGCTCAGCCCTTAAATTACATTTGCTGCTCTTGCAGAGGGCCCAGGTTCAGTTCACAATCATCTGTAACTCTGATCACCTCTCTGGTTTCTCAAGGCCCCAGGTGTACACACACACACACACACACACACACAGAGAGAGAGAGAGAGAGAGAGAGAGAGAGAGAGAGAGAGAGAGAGAGAGAGAAGGGGGGGCAAAATACTATACAAATAAAGAGGGAAAAACCAGGCATGATGGCATAGTGGCACACACCTTTAATACCAGCACTTAGGAGGCACAGGAAGGTGGGTTCCAGGCCAGCCTGGGTTACAGAATGAGACCCTATCTAAAAAAACAAAAACAAGGCCGGGTGGTGGTGGCAGAGGCAGGCAGATTTCTGAGTTCGAGGCCAGCCTGGTCTACAGAGTGAGTACTAGGACAGCCAGGGCTACACAGAGAAACCCTGTCTCAAAAAAATCAAAAAAACAAAAACAAAAACAAGGACTGTTGAGATGGCTCAGCGGGTAAGAGCACTGACTGCTCTTCCGAAGGTTCAAATCCCAGCAGCTACATGGTGGCTTACAACCACCCATAATTAGATTAGACACCCTCTTCTGGTGAGTCTGAAGACAGCTACAGTGAATTTCGCTGGAGCGAGTGGGGCCAGACTGAGCTAGCGGGGCAGGAGAGAGCAGGGCCGGCAGAGGTCCTGAGTTCAATTCCCAGCAGCCACACACATGACAGCTCATGGCCATCTGTACAGCTACAGTGTACTCATACACATAAAATAAATAAAATAAATCTTTAAAAGAACAAAACAAAACAAAAACAAACAACTTTAGAAAACAGACTAGGCAACAGGGGAGAGGGCCTGAAGAGATGGCTCAGAGGTTAAGAGCACTGACTGTTCTTCCAGAGGTCCTGAGTTCAAATTCCAGCAACCACATGATGGCTCACAACCATTTGTAATGAAATCTGATGCCCTCTTCTGGTGTGTCTGAAGACAGCTACAGTGTACTTACATATAATAAATAAATAAATCTTAAAAAAAAAAAGACTAGGTAGAGATTCATTGAGAAAGATACCTTTTGTTCTCCATGTATGCATTAGCTTGCTTGCTCTCTTTCTCTCTCTCTCACACACACACACATACACACACACAAACACACACACACTTACAAGTAATGCTGAATTATTTATACTGAGTATTTGAGAGACTCTTAATTGAGGTGTGGTGTCACAGATATGTGTAATCTCAGCCACTCAGGAGACTAAGGCTGGAGGCAGCAAATTTGAGTCCAGCAATATAACCAGTCCCCATCTCATAAACCAAAACCATGGAGTTGGTATAGTACTAACCTAGCAAGAACCCTTTGGTTCAGTCCCTAGCCTGGAAGGAAGCTGGGGCAGGGGCCTTAGGTCTGTAATCCTTGCACTTGAGGTAGAAGCAGGAGGATCAGGAGGGTTAAGGGCATCTTGGACAACAAGTTCAAGGTTGCTTCTGGGGACACCCTATCTAGAAAGCAAAAGTTTGCTTTGCTGGCAAAGTCAGGAGCAGGGCAGCAAACTGTAGACTGAATTAGAAGAAGTGCTCTGGATAAGACAGCAGATAAACTGAAAGAAAATTAAGTCTAAAGCCTATGCTAGCTAATTAACGAGTTACAAGCCTGAGAAAAACACTGTGGATCAAGCCCGGGCATGTCCAGACAGGCCAAAAAGATATGGACCATAAAGATAAGAGAAAGCATGCAAGGATATGTCCGGGTGGGCCCAAGCATGCAAGGACATGTCTGAGCAAACCCGACTGAATAATGGGCTGTCTGGTCCTCTTAGATATGGTTTGAGGTCAGCCAGATGCTGTTGACTCAGATTAGCACCAACCTTAAGAATTCCCCCTCTGATCTGCATGTACAATAGCTGATATTTGAATTAGCCAATCATGTATAGCCACCCACGCTGATTCCCCAGTTCCCCCAGGCCTTTTCCCTATATAAACCCCTAACCCCTGAGCCTCAGGGTAAATTCCTCTGTCTCTTTCATGAGATGCGTGTCAACCCGGAGCTCTGAAATTAAACTGCCTCGTGTGTTTGCATGGAGATGGTCTCTCGTGTTTCCTTGGGTGCGCATACTCCCGAGACTCGGAGTGAGGGTCTCCCTACGGGAGTCTTCAAAACCATATAGGGGACCGCTAACAGGCAGAAAGTCAAACAGAAGGGCCACCTGGTTTCAAACTAAGCATGCCCTCCAAACGGTAAGGCAAAAGCTGCTGCTCTAGTGAACACAGAAGCATGGCTTCCATGTTTATTCTCCCATAGTTACATTTTATTTGTGGCAAGGTCTCTTTGCACAGCCTCATCTAGCTTCTTGCACTCCAGTCCTGCCTAAGCTTCTCAGATGTTGGAATCTACAAGGGGTGTACTGCCACCACTCCTAGCCAGGATCTTGGTCATTTAAATTCAAAAATTAAAAGTTTTGTAGCGTAGCCTGGGCAGCTCAAGAGACAGATCCCAGTACTATCCCATAACATAGAATACCTCTTTTCAAAGTGGGGTGCTGGGCTGGAGAGATGGCTCAGCGGTTAAGAGCACTGACTGTTCTTCCACAGGTCCTGAGTTCAAAAGTTCAAATCTCAGCAACCACATGGTGGCTCATAGCCATCGGTAATGAGATCTGACGCCCTCTTCTGAGGTGTCTGAAGACAGCTACAGTGTACTTACATATAATAAATAAATAAATCTTTAAAAAAATAAAAGTGAGGTGGTTAGCAGGGCGGTGGTGGCGCACTGCCAGCACTTGGGAGGCAGAGGCAGGAGGATTTCTGGTCTACAGAGTGAGTTCCAGGACAGCCAGGACTACACAGAGAAAACCCTGTCTGGAAAAAAACCAAAAAAAGAAAAAAAAAGTGAGGTAGTTTTCTTCAGGGCTAATTCAGTTGTCAATTTAGAGGGAGGCTTTGTGGAGGAGAAAGCATGTAATCAGAGGTTTTTGTCTAATTTCTGGCTCTAGGTTATCTTATGCCAATAGTCTTCATTTTTTAAATTAATTAATTAATTTATTTATTTATTATATGTAAGTACACTATATCTGTCTTCAGACACTTTTTCTTCTCTCTCCAGCCCTGCTTGCTATGGCCTGGCTTGATCCAGCCCACTTAACTTTCTTTTTTTTTTTTTTTTTTTTTTGGTTTTTGAGACAGGGTTTCCCTGTTTAGCCTTGGCTGTCCTGGAACTCACTCTGTAGACCACTGCCCGGCCCTCACTTAACTTTCTTTTAAACACTTATCTTAAAAAAATGTATTTATCAGCTGGGCAGTGGTGGTACAAGCCTTTAATCCCAGCACTTGGGAAGTAGAGGCAGGTGGATTTCTGAGATCAAGGCCAGCCTGGTCTACAGAGTGAGTTCCAGGACAACCAGGGCTACACAGAGAAACCCTGTCTCGAAAAACCAAAAAAAAAAAAAAAAAAGTATTTATCTGGGGGTGGGGGGTCATGAGTGCCATCATCTGAGTCTCCTCCTACTATGTGGGCTCCAGAGGTCAGATGCAGGTAGTCAGGCTTGGGAACCAGCAAGCACCTCTACTCAACTAGGTGACTGGATTCTAATTCGTTTCCTCTCTTCAAACCAACTCTAGTAACTGCTTCATAGCCCACTCCTAGGGAGAGATAAACTGGTTGGCATAGCATATACACTCAATAATAGCTGTTAATATAATTCCTACTAAGCCAAAGTGCTGTGAGAAGCTGTGGTCACGTGAGTGAAAACTCTGGCAGCCCACACTGGCCTTGGACTCTGTTGCAGATGACCTTGAACTAACTGACCCGCCTGTCTCTACGCCTGTCTCTACAACCCAGGTGCTGGGACTCCAGGAGTGCTGACCACCACAGCTTTAATTCTCCTAAATTTTGTGCATTTTCTCCACTCAGGATAACGCTTCGGGTGAGTGATCAAAACAGACGACAAACCAGGAACACACCTTTAATCCCAGCACTCTGGAGCCTGAAGTAGGCAGATCTGTGTGAGTTTTGAGGTCAGGCCGGTCTACCTAGTGAGTTCTAGGAGATATGGAGAGGCCCGGTCTTAAAAATAAATAAGATCGGGGGAGCACGTACATGTTTTGTGTTTCTTTGCTTTTTTTGTCCTGTGTGTGTGGTGTGTTGCACACACCTGCAATCCTAGCATTTGAGAAGTTGAGGTAGAAAGTTGGCCACGAATTCAAGGCCAGCACGGGCTACAAACTGAGTGCTAAGGCAACAAGGGCTATATCTCAAAGCCCTGTCTCTAAAACGACAATTACAAAAAGTTCAGTCTTACTTTAATGCGTGAACTTTAGAGAGAACTTTAGAGAGAGTATACGTCCTCCGCAGCCACCAAATGACCTAAGAACCTGGGCTCCGTGACGCCCAGCATTGATGCGCGGCGGGCTGTTTCTGGACCGGCTTTCTGTCCACTCACCGCCAGCGCCCGTCCGTGACCAGGGTGTTTGCAGTCCGCAGTCTGTAAGTGCGCACCGGCCACCCCTGGCCTTTGAACGTGGAAAGTGACGTCACTACGTGGATCCCGCATCCCGCTCGCTCTCATCTTTCTTTCAAAGTAGCGTTTTCATCTGCACCAGAGCGCACCGTCCTCTCCAACCCTGGCTCGTTTCCACGAACTCCGACTGCGCAGAGGCCGGTCTGCTCCACAGCGCGGACGCTTGCGGGTGTCAGGACGGCCCCAGCCTCTCGGGCCTTTCCCCGCCTCTCAGCGTTCCTCCTGCTCAGTGATTGGACGCCGTCCCTGTCCATTTTGACTCCTGACCACGCCCTCTCCCCGCCCAGCCGCCTCCAGCTTCTCCTCAATCGAACCCGTGGCGCTCATAGCTGGAGGTCGTGAAGGGGCTATGGTTGTACCTGCCGGGTCCGAGTCGCCCCGGACTGGCCCCTCCCCGGGCACCAACCCCTCCCACCGGGCCAGCCCTTCCTCGGGCAGACTCGGCTGGCCCGGGGACTGCTCCTCCGCTCCTAGTTTCGCCCGCCACTCTTCCGCCCCTCCCTCCTCGCCGCCGCTCGCACGTCTGGAGCGCTCGGGCCGAGCGGGCGGCGCGCCGGGGGCATGCGCTCCGTGAGAGCTCTGCAGAACGCGCTGAGCCGCGCGGGCAGCCACGGTCGGCGGGGAGGCTGGGGTCACCCGAGTCCGGGCCCGCTCCTGGGCGGGGGCGTTCGGTACTACCTCGGTGAGGCCGCGGCGCAGGGCAGGGGGACGCCACACAGCCACCAGCCGCAGCACTCGGATCAGTAAGGCTTAAGGGACAGGGGCAGGGGACAGGCTGGCTCCCACTCCCACTGTCGTTCTCGCTAGCTCCTTGGGAGTCCCCTTCCCCAGAGAGGGAGCGCATCTCATCTCCTCTCCGCGCTCACTAGCCTGCGATGCCTTTTCCTTTAGATGTGGGGCTTTGGGTCCGCCGCGCTCGGGCGGTCAGGTGCTGTCCGCCCGGGAGGGCGTTTGGGCAGGTCGGTCTTCGAGATGATGCCTGTCCAAGGTGCGTACTTATTTGGGAACGCAGATGGGCGCGGAGTGTTGCTTGGTGCACGTGTCTGAGTGCAGGGCCGAGTGCACACCTGCCCATCCCCAGGCTCTCTTTCTTCTCTGGTCCCGGTATTTTAGGGAATATTGTGGATATTGAACAGCTTCCTGTCCCAGGTCCAAGTGCGCTTGGGTCTGACTGTGTGGGGTTTCTTGTTTCTGCGTGTCGTCAGTGGGTAATGTGTGGTGTACATCATTGGTGATGCGCACTTCTGTGCGTATGTGTCCTGAGTGTTTTTTGTAGCAGAGCTTAACCGTGGAATACCTCATATGCAGGCAAAACACTGATAATCAAGTTTCCAACTTGGTTTTGGAATGCGTTAATTATTCATAAGTGGGAAAATCGTGAGACAGTTCCTAAACCAGCCAGAGCTATTATGTTACTCAGTCGCTCTAAATTGAAGAGGTTTTCCCCTTTGGGACCATCTTCAACCCAGGAAGTCAGTATCCCCGAACCCCAGCACACACACTGCCCAGGAATGCTTAGTGGTTGAGCTTTCTCCCTGCCCACAAGATGAAAGTGTTTTCTGAGCATGAAATCTTGTTATCCTCAGACCTCCAGCTAGATGTTGTCCTCGTAGCTCTTGCCTCATAATACCAGAATAGGAAATGGACCATTTTCCCTACCATATCTACTTAATGATATTTAGAAACATATGCACACCATAATTAAATGAACCAGACTGACACAGCAAACTACCTCACCACCAATCAATATGTTCGGATAAGCAAATACCACTTCCCCCCTTGTACAGGGCCTTCGGGTTGGGGAGCTAGAGGCATCCCTGGGTCTCCCATACACATCACAATTCACTGCAGTAGGTGACAGAAGTTTTTGTTTGTTGAACCTTGGCTCCCTGGGTAGAAGGGTTAACAGAGGGAGAGAAATTTCTGTTTGGAGAGTAAAGGAAGTTGGCAAAGAGGAAATACATTGTAATTCTGATTATTTAAAAGTATATAGTTGGGCTGGGGAGATGGCTCAGCAGAGTGTGAGCACTGACTGCTCTTCCGAAGGTCCTGAGTTCAAATCCCAGCAACCACATGGTGGCTCACGGCCATCTGTACAGCTACAATGTACTCATACACATAAAATAAATAAAATAAATCTTTTAAAAAAAAGTATAAGCCGGGCGGTGGTGGCCCACGCCTTTAATCCCAGCACTTGGGAGGCAGAGGCAGGTGGATTTCTGAGTTCCAGGCCAGCCTGGTCTACAGAGGGAGTTCCAGGACAGTCAGAGCTAAACAGAGAAACCCTGTCTCGAAAATCCAAAAAAAAAAAGTCTATAGTTTCGGGTTTGAGACCTAGCCTTTCAGACTCCTCGTTACTCTGGCAGAGGAGCTAGGTTTGATTTCCAGCACAGCACAAGATGGCTCACGATCATCTGTGAATCCCAGGCACTCACATGGGCATTCTTATACACAGGTCTTAGGAAACACTTGAAAACAAAATATTTGGCTTCATTTTATTGTTTTTAAAAAGAATACTGTGATAGGTGCTAGAGAGATGACTCAGAAGTTAAAAGCACTTGATACTTTTTCTTTCTTTCTCTGTGTAACCCTGGCTGTCCTGAAACTTACTCGGTAGACTGTCCTTGAACTGACAAGTATCCTCCTGCCTCTTCTTCTCAGTGCTTCCCAATGCTGAGATTGAAGGTGTGCACCTCTGGGGACGGTGGGGGGGGGGGGTTGGCACACACCTTTAATCCCAGCACTTGAGGGGGGTGAGCAGAGGCAGGCCTGGTCTCCAGAGTGAGTTCCAAGACAGCCAGAGCTACACAGAGAAACCCTGTCTCGAAAAACCAAAAAAAAAAAAAAAAGTCTCATGTAGCATAAGCTGGGCTCAAACTCTGTGAGTGGGGCCTTGAACTTGCCTCCACTTCTGAAGAGCTAGGATTACAAGCATATCTCTTTTTTCTTTATTTGTCTTGAGACAGGGTTCCAGTAGTAACATTAAGTGGCCTGGAACTTCTATGGAGACCTAGTTGGCTTGGCGTCTTTGTTGATCTTCCTACATCTGCCTCCCAAGAGCTATGGGATTATTGGGATAGGCTCCCATTCTGGACACGTCTTATGGCAAGGCAGTGGACATCTGCGAATATGCTACTTTTCACACCTGTATAGTTCTAGCACTAGAAGATGTAGGTAGTTCAAGATCAACTACATATCAAGTTCAAAAATCTGCCTGCCTCTGCCTCACAAGTGCTGGGATTAAAGACGAGTGCCACCACTGCCCGGCTAGATAAGTAATGTTAAGTGGGCCATCTATAGCAATTGGGAGCGAGGTAGACTATACTGTGCAGGAGAGAAGAGGGTGTGTTTGAGAGAAAATAGGAAGATGAATTTGTCCAGTGTTAGTCATCAACTCAGTGTAGATGCAGAGTGTGGGAACAGACTGACTCTGTGTTTCCATCTTGTACCGATTCCTCAAATAAGGAAAGACATATACCATGCCAGATGTGCTTTGTTTCCAGTGTTTGCTAGACATCTGAAGCGGAATGATTTAGAAGGCAGCTTGAAATAAAGGATTAAAAAGTTCAGAGTTCCTTTTAAAAGGGACTAGAGAGTAAAATTAACAACATCTCCAGCTGGGGTGAAAGTTAGGATCACAGAATCTGCCAGGTGGCTCAAAGAGGAGGCCTAGGATGATACCCCATGACAGGTCCATGTTCCAGGAGGGGGGGCATCCTCAGGCTCCTGCCTTCCCATCTCTTCCCCCAAACAGTGATGCCTCAAACAGCGGCATGCTGCCTCGACTTGGTGACCTGCTTTTCTACACTATTGCAGAGGGACAGGAACGTATCCCCATCCACAAGTTCACCACAGTAAGTGGCTGTCTGCCTATTCAGAGAACCTTGATTCCTTAGAGTCTCTGGAACCTTTGAGGAGGATGGTTGAACAGTGTACAGTGGCTAATGGCTGTCACTCAGGGATGGGAAATACAGAGGGATAATGGCTGCCTGGGCTGAAGAGCCAATGCCATCCTTCCCCCAAGTCCAGAGGAGAACACCTTTTACGAGATGTGGCAAGAGACTTGCTAGCCTTCAAAGTTCCAAAACCAATTTGTTCTACCAGTTGTAATTGGGGTAAAGTGACCTGAGTATCTGTTGGGGAACACTGAGGCATGGATTGCTGTCCTTGGCTGACCTAGCCAGACCTCTTCTTTCCCCAAAGGCCCTGAAGGCCACTGGACTGCAGACATCAGACCCACGGCTCCAGGACTGCATGAGCAAGATGCAACGCATGGTCCAAGAGTCCAGCAGTGGTGGCCTCTTAGACCGAGAGCTCTTCCAAAAGTGAGAGCCCCAGAAATGAGCATTGCCCCCAAAACAGTTCTGTAGGAGGAAATGTCTTGGGAATTCAACAGTTCAGCCCTTCATTTTGTTAGTAGCTTCTAGAAGATGTCCTTGTATCCTCATACATATATGACTGTATACATTAGGACTTCTCAATGCCAAAGGCCATAGCTACGGTTATTCTGATTTAATATTTTTCTCAGAATGTTTTGAGACATCTTCCCATGTCTTTAGAACATATCATTTTAAAGGTTAGGAACTTTAAACCTAGGTAGATAAAATGATATGACAAAAATCACATGACTGCTAGTCCAAAACCAGATGCACATTTCAGCCATCTTTATCCCCAAGTGAGTCCCAGCTGTGTCTCTTCAGCTCCTAACACACTCATATCTGGGATGCAGGTGTGTGAGCAGCAACATTGTGCTCCTGACTCAGGCATTCCGAAAGAAGTTTGTCATTCCTGACTTTGAGGAGTTCACAGGCCATGTGGATCGCATATTTGAGGATGCCAAAGAGCTCACTGGAGGCAAAGTGAGGGCCAAGGGAATGAGGGAGGGTGAGGGCTCTGGGCCAGAAACAGTGCTTCTCAGTCTTGGGGCTGAGAATTCAGTGGTGGATGAGCAGAGCCTCTAAAGTTGAGGATATAGTTTCATGTGTTTTCATCAAAGTAAAGAGATTCAGTCCCGCCTTCAAGGAGACTTACAGGGACTGAACCTGAGAACCCAGTCCTAGAATTGCCATTTTTTAATATTTCATGGGCTCTACTGTTTGGACTACAGAGATGTAAGGTTGCCAGGGTTTGGTTGTTTCTAGCAGTAGTACACAAAAGGGAATCCATTTGCCATGCAAGGGGACAGAGTTTAACTTTTTAGGTAAAAATTTCTGACCCTGAGTACAGCTGTGTTGTTCTCCATAGTCACCTGTCTCCCTTTTCTCTACCCGTTTATGCCCAGGTGGCAGCCTACATCCCTCAGCTGGCCAAGTCAAACCCAGACCTTTGGGGTGTCTCCCTGTGCACTGTGGATGGGCAGCGGTAAGATGCTGGGTGATGCCAGACCTTGTAGTGCATACCTTTAATCTCAGGAGGCAGGGGCAGGAGGATCTCTGTGAGTTTGAGGCCAGCCTGGTGTCATACTGAGTCCCAGGACAGCCAGGGCTCTACAGATAGACTCTGTCTCACAAACAAACAAAGGAACAAAGAAACAGAGATGCTGGGCAAGAGGCAGGAGCTCCAGGGCATGGGTGTGGAACAAAGTAAAGGAAAAGCCTTTAATGGTACCTGTCTGTCTTCAGGCACTCTGTGGGTCACACGAAGATCCCTTTCTGCCTGCAGTCCTGTGTCAAGCCCCTCACTTACGCCATCTCTGTGAGCACTTTAGGCACTGACTACGTGCACAAGTTTGTGGGCAAGGAACCCAGTGGTCTGCGCTATAACAAACTCTCCCTCAATGAGGAAGGTGAGCATCTCCAGGACTCAAGTTCATACCTGCCTTCTCCTGAGCTCTGGGCCTCACCTCCTCCTTTACATTTTAGCCTTTTTTGTTTTTGTTTTTGCTTTTTGTTTCTTGTTTTTTTGTTTTTTTTTGGTTTTTTTGGTTTTCGAGACAGGGTTTTTCTGTAGAACCCTGGCTGTCCTGGAATTTACTCTGTAGACCAGGCTGGCCTCGAACTCAGAAATCCGCCTGTTTCTGCCTCCCAAGTGCTGGGACTAAAGGCGTATGCCTCCGCTGCCCGGCCACATGTCTTAGCCTTTAACTGGACCCAACCCCGATTATCTTCTGAGTGGGAACAGTGCAGAGTCGGTGACTGACAAGACTGAGTGCTTTGTATTTCCCCAGGAATCCCCCATAATCCCATGGTCAATGCTGGTGCCATTGTGGTCAGCTCTCTGATCAAGGTCAGTGCCCTTCTAAGCTTCTGAAAGGTAATATTCTCTCAACTCCCCTTATCCCTACACCCCCGTATCTGCTCAGCTCTCCAGGCAGACTGGCAGGGGTTGGGGGGGCCCTGAGTCATTTATTTGAGAGTTAATAAGAGGCACGGTCAGGAAGACCTGTGCTATAAGCTGTGGATGTTAGTGACGGCTGCCACATCCCTCACCCCATCTGCTCCCTGCCCCCTCACAGAGTTCCATGAGCAGGTCATGACCTCTGCCTAGGACTAAGAGCCAAATGCCAAAGGCAGGGGGAGGACAACACCATTAGGCATTGATTGGCCACTCCTGGGTGAGAGATACGCTGACAGAAGGGTGAATGGCCAGTCCAGGGCAGTCATTCACGTCACCTGGAGCTGTGAGTTGGCCTTGAGCAAGGGGTGTTCAACAGGCCCATCAGCTGCAGGTCTCCCAGAGCTTGAGCAAGAACTCAGGAGCAGTGTGGGCAGCGACGCTCTGGGGCCAATCACGGCCCCTCCTGAGGAAGGTGGTGTTAGGAACCCTTCCCCCTAGGAACTCAGGTGTCAGAGTCCTGGAGTGTTGACTCCAAAGTGAGCCTGGTGTGTGTGATCTCGTGCTCTCAGTAAGGCAAGCATACCTTCCTATTTTGGGGAGTCCTGTCTGCAGTCCTATCTTTGGGACCTGCCTCATCTCATTTTCTTCTGAGTCATCTAAAAGTCTTTAGCCCCAGAGCTGGGGATGAAGAACATTTGGGCAGAACATTGGCTCCACCAGTATGGAGACCCTAGGCACTTCAATCTCTGGCACAGATAAAAAGAAATAGTTTTTGTTTCATTATCAATATATCTGGGGATGAAGCTCGGTGACAGAGCATTTGACCAGCATACCTGAGGTCTTAGTTTCAATCCTGGTAGTAGAAAGAAAAATCGTTCATCAATATAACTGAATATTCAGCAGACACATTCCATTTCTGTCACAGAGGATCTGGGAATCAGATATAAGTTAGAGTGAGGTTAGAGAATGGGGCATAGAGAATGGGTGTATAGGCATGGTAGCACATGCCTATAATGCCAGAACCCAGAAGTTCTGGGGCTGGAGAGATGGCTCAGTGGTTAAGAATACTGATTGCTCTTTCTAGAGGTCCTGAGTACAATTCCCAGCAACTACATGGTGGCTCACAGCCATCTGTAATGGGATCTGATGCCCTCTTCTGGTGTGTCTGAAAACATCTACACTGTTTCATATATATAAAAAAATTTTTTCATAAGTTCAAGGCTAGTCTGGGATACATAGGCCTCTTTTTTTTTTTTTAAGATTTATTTTATTGCTATATGTAAGTACACTGTAGCTGTCTTCAGATACACCAGAAGAGAGCGTCAAATCTCATTACAGATGGTTGTGAGCCACCATGTGGTTGATGGGGTTTGAACTCAGGACATCTGGAAGAGCAGAACCACTGAGCCATCTCATCAGCCCATTTTTTTTTTTTTTCAAGACAGGGTTTCTCTATATAGCCCTGAAGGCCTCTATTTAAAAGTAAAAAAATAAATAAAATGGATAGTAGTAATCATAGCAGGGTGGAATTTGGAGACAGAAGGCATGAGCTGGCAGAGAGGAGAGGCAGGTAGATGGGGTGAGGTTATCTGAACCCTTATTCCTTGGTAGTTTACATTTTGCTTCAACAATCCTCCTGCCTCAACCTCCCAAAAGCTGGGATTGTAGGTGTGCATCAGCACTCAGGCTGGTGACCTGGATTTCTCTATCACTAGACTACATAAAGCTGCATGCAGAAAAGTCTCAGCCACTTAGACAAGAAAGATCCCATGCCTATAACATCAGCTACTCCAGGCCAGAGGGGCTCTCAGCCACAGTTCCTGGAGTGCCTGGACAACTCAGGCCTGTCTCAGAGTAAACAAAAGACCTTGTAAAATGTACCATTCTCAGGAGCAAGGCTTGTCTAACCTCCGCTAAGCCCTCCTGCCCCTCCTGTGTGCCATCCTCCCGGGCCTGGAATACTGATTGCTTCCCCTCTCCTTCTGTGCAGATGGACTGTAACAAAGCAGAGAAGTTCGATTTTGTAAGTTCCTCACACTCAACTCTTTACTGCCTTTCTCCATGGCATGCTGTCTACACAGCTGCGACGGCTGTCTCCAGAGGAAGTGGGGACGGGGACGGCAGGCTTCAGCCTCTTAAAGTGTCTTCTCTCCTGGGCAAAGAGAGGTTCTGAGTGCCTTCTCAGCTGGGTGTGGTTGCTAGGTATCCGTAGTCTAAAGATGTGTCTCTTGCCCCTCTTCTCTTCCAGGTGTTACAGTATCTGAACAAGATGGCCGGGAATGAATTCATGGGGTTCAGCAATGCCACGTAAGACTCTGTTTAGGGATTGGCTGAGTAGGTTGCACTGTTGGGTATGTGTGTGCTTGGTGGGGAAGGCAAGGAGGGAAGAGAAAAAGGAATATATAACATCATAGGGAGAAATTCGAAGGGAATATTGGTCTCCCAGCCTCCTCTGAGCTTCTTCATTGACTTTTCTTTACTTGGAGAAATAGTGTCCCATGTCCAATTACCATGTAATGAGAAAGGCAGCATGCTAGCTCGTGCTGAGGCCCAAGACTCAGAGCCGAACACCTTGCCAGATTTCCTAAACAGAGCGACTAGACAGCTTTGGGTAGATTTGGTTTCTGCTTGTTTACATTTAACCACAAAGCTACAACAGGTATTTGCTCAGGTTCAGAAGTTCCCACTAATACTCTGAGAATGCAAAGGCACGGCTTTCAGTCTGACACAGGCAATAGAATTCTGTATCCTAGGAATGATGCCGTCCTTCTTTTCTCCCGACCCACCCCTTAAGCTTCAAGCACTAAACTTGGTATTTGCTTCAGGTTCCAGTCAGAGAAGGAGACTGGGGATCGGAATTATGCCATTGGCTATTACCTCAAGGAAAAGAAGGTAAGTGAGAGGGGCCATAGAGAAAGTCCCTGAGAGTTCTACTGCCAGGTCAAGGGCAGGAGATCGGGCTGTGTGAAGCCCCAGCAGTGTGAGATTATGTCCTGAAGAGACTCTTTCACCACTGCCAGGTCAAGGGCAGGAGATTGGGCTGTGTAAAGCCCCCGCAGTTTGAGATTATGTCCTGAAGAGACTCTTTCACCCTGTTCTTTGCAGTGCTTCCCTAAGGGAGTAGACATGATGGCTGCCCTTGATCTCTATTTCCAGGTAAGCAAACACTCCCGGGGTCAAGGGAACAGATGCCCTCCTGTTACACGGTAGACACTCCTCTCCAGTGGTTCTTTCCGAATGTGTTGAAAGATCTAGATGTCACGAACGTTATTCTGCGTTACTGTGTCCGAGTCCACACTGCCCTTTGACCTCTCTTGTCTCCATAGTTGTGCTCTGTGGAGGTTACCTGCGAGTCAGGTAGTGTCATGGCGGCCACTCTTGCCAATGGTGGCATCTGCCCCATCACAGGGGAGAGCGTGCTAAGTGCTGAAGCCGTGCGCAACACCCTCAGCCTCATGCATTCCTGTGGCATGTATGACTTCTCAGGCCAGTTTGCCTTCCACGTGAGTGTTCCCAGCCCTGCTGTCTGCCGTGATTCCAGTGCCAAGAGGAGAGGGTAGGGGTGAGGCTTCTTCTCGCCTCCTTTATAAACATCTAGCCAGGCAAATAGGCTAAGAATCCTTAAGGGATTTTGTCAAATACATCACATTCCTCAAATATATAGACCCTTTACATAGCTGGCTCCCATCTTAGATACCACCTCCAAGGAGAGGCATGGCTGATTTCTTTCTCTGTTCCCCCATGACAGGTTCTCACTGTACAGCTGAGGATAGCCTCGGACTCAGTGATCCTCCTGCCTCATCCTCTAAAGTACTAGAAGGACAGTCATGCACTTAGCCTGGCCTTTTTCTCTTGTTTGATTTGGCACTGGGGATCAAACCCATGCTGGGCAAGTCCTGGATCACACTATAAACTTCATCCCCAGCCCTGGAGACTTTCCTGGTTGCTCCGCCTCTGTTCATGGCACCCTGGTCCTTTTTTCTTTTCCGTACTTCCTGTAATTGCTTGTGTATTTATAAAGGTTTTATTTTTATTATTGGAAGGGGTTTGTACTGGTGAGTATAGGTGGCCACTGAGGGTAGAGGTGTTCACGTGTAGTTGTAAGCCTGCCAGGTCTGGTGCTTGGAATTGAACTTGGGTCCTTTGCAAGAAAAGTCCAGGCTCTTAATTATTGAGCCATTTCTCCAGCTACCTCCCCACTTTTTAAAATATATATACATTTTAAAATTCCAGCACCTGGGAGGCAGAGGCAGGGCAATCTCTGGTTTGAGAAACCCTGTCTCAAAAAAACTTTTATTCATTTTTAAGTTATGTGTATGGGTGTTTTGCCTGTGTGTATGTCTGTGTACCATGTGCATGCAGTGCTCAGACAGGACAGAGGAGGGTATTAATTTTTTGGAACTGACAGACAATTGTGATCTGCCATGTACGTGTGCTGAGCCATACCTCCAGCCCCCAAGTCCCATTTTTAAATTTTAAAAATGTATTTATCATGAGTGTATATGTATGAATGATAGTGCATGTATGGAGGTCAGAGGACAGCTTTGTAAAGGTTTTTCTCTCCATCTGCCTTTATATGGGGTCTGGGGAGCAAACTCGGGTTGCTAGACTCGCACAGCAAACACCTTTACCTGATAAGCTGTCTTTTAAGATTTATTTATTTATTATTTTATGTATATGAGTACACTGTAGCTGTACAGATGGTTGTGAGCCTTCATGTCTCCCAGTCGCTGCTCGCTTTGCCCCAAAGATTGATTGATTGATTGATTATACATAAATACACTGTAGCTGTCTTCAGACATACCAGTAGAGGATGTCAGATCTCATTATGGGTGGTTGCTGGGATTTGAACTCAGGACCTCCAGAAGAGCAGTTGGTGCCTTAAGAAGCTGACCCAGAGGCCATTTCCTGGGCTGGAGAGATGGATGAGATGGATGGCTCTATGCTGTAGAACACTTGCTGCTTTGGGAGAAGACCTGGGTTCAGCTCACCTACATGGTAGATTCAGCTCCAGGGGATCCAATGCCCTCTTCTAGCCTCCTTGGGCACACATGTGGTATACATGCATATACTCATATACATAAAGTTAAAAGGTAATTTCTCTTTTTAAAGGGGAGATTGGAGAGCACTTCCTGGTTTGAACATAACACCCAGCAGAGTGCTTGAGTGTCTCAGCAAGCATTCCCTAACTGTATTTTTTTGTTTGTTTGTTTTTTGTTTTTTGTTTTTTTCTAGACAGGGTTTCTCTGTGTAGCCCTGGCTGTCCTGGAACTCACTCTGTAGACCAGGCTGGCCTCGAACTCAGAAATCCGCCTGCCTCTGCCTCCCAAGTGCTGGGACTAAAGGCGTGCGCCACCACCGCCCGGCTCGCTAATATTGATGCACAAGGTAGAAGACAGTCAGAGACTAAGGTGGGTGTGGCCTTGCCCGTGCCACCACTTTGACTAGTCCACCTTGTTCCTCAGGTGGGCCTGCCGGCCAAGTCAGCTGTGTCAGGAGCCATCCTCCTGGTTGTCCCCAATGTCATGGGGATGATGTGTTTATCACCGCCATTAGACAAGCTGGGTAACAGCCAGAGAGGCATCAGTTTCTGCCAGGTGAGTTGTGTTTTGCATATGGCACTTGGTACTGCTTCATCAAGAAGAGGTCGGGGGTAAGCAGGATGTTCTTAGCGACTGTGAGCCCCCAGGAAAGGCAGGGGAGATGTAAACAATCCTTTTGGCTTCTAATTCTAGAAGTTGGTATCTCTCTTTAACTTCCACAACTATGACAACCTGCGGCACTGTGCTCGGAAGTTAGACCCCCGGAGGGAAGGAGGAGAAGTTCGGGTAAGGAAGACCCGGGGAGCCTTAGAGGATATTTTGAAAGGCTTCACACATTCCACAACACTTCAGCAGTGGCCTTGGTGAAGAGTCCATGGAGGCGGGTCACAGGGTAGAGCTGGGCATGGGTGGATTCACAGCCACAGTTGATCTCATGTGGGTGCAATGTATGTTTCAGAACAAGACCGTGGTGAACCTGTTATTTGCTGCATATAGTGGAGATGTCTCAGCCCTTCGAAGGTAATTCTATTATGACTAAATACATGTAGTAAAGTACTCCCAGCCAGACATCTTATTAGGGCACAGTGTAGCAAACTGCTAAATGCTTCAGTTTTAGGGCTAGAATGGACAAGCTGCATTTAAATGAGTGTCTGCATGTTCATGTGTGTACACATGTTGCCTCTGTTTGCACAGGTACACATTTGTATGTGTGCCTGTGGTGGCCAGAGGACAGTTTCGGGTGTCACAATCTATCAAGCCCAGGGGCTTACCTGTCCCCACCCCCACCAATCTGGGATTAAAAGCCAGTGCTACTATTTTTATAGTTTTCTGTGTGGGGTCTGTGGATCAAATGCAGGTCTTGGGTCCTCATGCTTGCCGGGCAAACACTTCACTGAGCTGTTTCTCCAAAGTGCCTGCCGTGAATTAAGAATTCATCAACTGGAGAGATGGCTCAGTGGTTAAGAGCACTGACTGCTCTTCCAGAGGTCCTGAGTTCAATTCCCAGTAACCACATGGTGGCTCACAACCATCTGCAATGGGATCCAATGCCCTCTTTCTGGTGTGTCTGAAGACAGCTACAGTGTACTTACATAAAATAGATAAATAAGTTTTATTTATTTATTTATTTATTTATTTATTTTTGGTTTTTTGAGACAAGGTTTCTCTGTATACTTCTGGCTGTCCTGGAACTCATTCTGTATGGCCTCAAACTCAGAAATCTGCCTGCCTCTGCCTCCCAAGTGCTGGGATTAAAGGTGTGCGCCACCA
>NW_022196910.1:55425266-55426856 GCF_008632895.1 Mastomys coucha
AAAAGAAACAAAAACAAAAACCAAACCCCAAAACAAACAAAAAAAAAAACCCCAAAAACCCAAAAACTAGGGTTTCTCTATGTGGTCCTGGCTATCCTGGAACCTGTTCTGTAGACTAGGCCGGCCTCAAACGTTGCCTCCTAAATGCTGGGGTTAAAGGCATGTGCCAGCACTGTCCAGCTCAGCTGAAGGTATTCAAAGGGTTAAAGAGGAAAAGCAGAGTGGACGACCTTTCTCTTCTACCAGGTGTCCCCCTATCATTGTGCGATGATAAAAATGGCACAATTTTGTCTACAGGCTGTCTTCAGCTGACAGGGAGACTAACTAGGTGCTGGCAAGAGCAAATGTCCTGGACTTTTCTCCTCCCCTCTTGGCACAGACTCCAGCTACTGAGGGTCTACACCAAACAGTTCAGAACCTACCTGTACCCTCTCATTTTCCTCCTATCCATATTCCTAGGACACATTGAAGTTGTCAAATTTCTGATTGAGGCTTGCAAAGTGAATCCTTTTGTCAAGGACAGGTGAGTAGGATTAGTTCTAAAGGGAAGGTGGTCAGCCCTCCAGCCACCTTGCATACACATGCAACAATGGCTCTGTCTGTATCCTCTTTGCCTAACCATGATCCCTGTTCCTCACAGGTGGGGCAACATTCCCTTGGATGATGCTGTGCAGTTCAATCACCTGGAGGTGGTCAAACTGCTTCAGGATTACCACGACTCCTATGTGCTCTCTGAGACTCAAGCTGAGGTGGTAGCTGAGACCCTGTCCAAAGAGAATCTAGAGAGCATGGTGTGAGCACAGTGTGAGCACCGTGTGAGCATGGGCCAGGGACCTGCTCCAGAAAGAGCATGAGCTGGCCACACATTTAACCCACAGCCACCAAAAATATTATGGCAAGCTGCTTCAGTGGGGATCAACATGGCCATTTGGTGACACGGGCCAGTGTCTTCTATGAGAATCAAAACGCCTCATTCCCCCTGTGTACAGCACAGAGAAAAGCCTCAGTGGACACCTGAGCAGAGCTAGCCACAGAGACCTCGAGATACAGCTTAAATGGCTTCCTCCACTGGAAAGTAGCCTGGTCCCCTTTTCCTCTCTGAGAGCCTCTAGCTACATGCATATGTATCTGCTGCAGAGTAAGAGAAACGGGCTAGAGCCAAGTCACCTGGCTTTAGAAGTCTGCAGAGGTCTGCCCATCCTAGCCAGGACATGCTGCTACTGCTGACCGCAATTTTATAGACAAAGTATTTTGTGTTCAAATAAACTTTAATTACATGAATTATAATTTTATTTTATTTTTTTAAATCTAGTCACTCTCTCACTCCCCTATGTATATCATCAGCTACCACCATCATAGCAAGTGGAATGAGACCGAGAGGCACAGGGTCCACCTGTGTAGCCCTGGCTGTCCTGGAACTCACTTTGTAGACCAGGCTGGCCTCGAACTCAGAAATTCACCTGCCTCTGCCTCCCAAGTGCTGGGATTAAAGGCGTGCGCCATCACTGCCCGGCCGGAATACTGCTTTTATTATTAAGTACATTCTGTGACCAAGGGAGATGGGGGTTGTGGGTCTGAACAGGCTCCAGA
>NW_022196910.1:55427793-55429843 GCF_008632895.1 Mastomys coucha
CCCTTAATCGGGGATTTTTCGTTGGCCAACATGCTGTGCCACTTGCGCTGGGCGTAGGAGAACACCCAAGAACGGTCGTCAGCACCGACGCAGGTGTCCCGGGACATGTCCACATCTGCCACTCCTATCCGGAACTGCTGGGAGCGCTTCACGGTTACCTCCCAGTAGTGTCTGCCACTGGTGACCGTGGTGTCTCCCAGCACCACTGCCCACTCCCGGAAGCGCTCCAAATTCAGGGCCACCTTGGTGGGCTCCAGTCCCACTAAGCCGTATTTGACACCCGTGTCACCTCTGAAGAGTGCCAGGCTGCTGTGGGCCGTTTTTTCTTCCAGTTTGAAACTGATGCCTGAGGGCAGAGCAAAAAACAACCGGTAATCCTAGGGCTGGGTTTATCTGAAGCAGTCAGGGCGATGACCGGAAAGCGAGAAAAGTCAAAGTCAAATGTTAACACGGAAAGAACAGAGGTGCCGCTTTAGTATGACAGCTCTGGGAGCCGCAAGTCATTGACCAGGGAAGCCAGAAACCGGTGCCCCAGGTTTGAAATCTTGCTAGACCAAGGCAGATGGGAGAGAGGAGAAATGAGGAGTGGAGTTCTCTCATCGCGCTCTGGGAATGACACGTTAACTACTTTGGAGAGAGACAGTAAAAAGAAATATGCCTACCTCTCCGGGATTCCCCGGCGGGGACACCCCGTCGCATGGTTCCCCAGCGGTACAACTTCCAACAACGCGCAAAGGGCAGCGCCATCTTGTGCCACAGATACACGGGGCACGCCCCCTGAGGGGAGACCGACCAATCGCTGGTCCGCACCCAGAGCACGTGGTGAGAGACGCAAGCGTCGTGAGAAATCGGAATCTCGGTGATTTCCAGTCTGGCGAACTAGATCGATGCGTGGAGATACTTATTGATTATATCTCAACTAAGTAGGACCCCCAGAGAGCCTGTGTAAACAGAATCTCTGGTTTGTTTGATTTTGAAACAGGGTCTCCTGTAGCCTGGGTTGGCCTGGAACTCATTTATGTAGACCTGGCTGGCCTCAATCTCATAAAAACCTGCCTGCCTCTGCCACCCAAGTGCTGAGATTAAATGCAGGCGTGAGACACCAAACCTGGCAGAATAAAAGAAATATATATTTTTTTAAGTAGTTTAAGCCAGGGGGAGTGGCACACACCTTTAATCGCAGCTTTAGGAGACAGAGGCAGAGACAGGCACGTTTCTGAGTTTGAGGCCAGCTTGGTCTACATACCAAGTTCCAGGACAGGCAGAGCACCACACATTTAAATAAAAATCGTAAACCTGTCCCTAGAGCCTCAGCATTCTCTTTATACAGAATGTGTTTATATATATGCTTACTGTTTTTGTGTCTTTAGAGGCAGAGTTACTATGTAGCCTTTGCAGGCCTCAAACTCTAGATTCTCCTGCCTCAATTTCCCAAGTGTCAGGTTGTGCTCGGTTTTTTATTATTATTGTTTGAGACAGGGTCTTACTCTTCACAAGGATGGCCTGCCTCAGCCCGTGGAGTGCTGGGATTAATAATATGGCTTGTGCTCATTATTATTATTATTATTTAAGATTTATTTATTTATCTTATGCATGAGTACACTGTAGCTGTACAGATGGTTAAGCCTTCATGTGGTTGTTGGGAATTGAATTTAGAACCTGTGCTCTCTCCGGTCAACTCTGCTTCCTCAGTCCCTGATCATTCTGGCCCAAAGATTTACTTATTATTATACATAAGTACATTGTAGCTATCTTCAGACCCACCAGAAGAGGGCATCAGATCCCATTACAGATGGTTGTGAGCCACCATGTGGTTGCTGGGATTTGAACTCAGGACCTTGGGAAGAACAGTCAGTGCTCTTACCTACTGAGCCATCTCACCAGCCCCGTGCTCATTATTTTTTAATGTATAAATGAGCTTGAAAGTATGTAGGGGCGGGGCGGGGAGAGGGCAGCAGTAGCACAGTCCCAGCACTTGGGGTGGCAGAGACAGGCGAATTTCTGAGTTCGAGGCCAGCCTGGTCTACAGAGTGAGTTCCAGGACAACCAG
>NW_022196910.1:55430530-55443439 GCF_008632895.1 Mastomys coucha
AGGGAGAGAGAGAGAAAGAGGGAAAGGGAGGGAGGCAGAGAGAGAGAGGGAGGGAAAGAGGGAAAGGGAAGGAGAGAGAGGGAGAGAGAGAGAGGAAGAAAGAGAAAGAGGGAGAGAGAGGGAGAGAGGGGGAGAGAGAGAGAGAGGGAGGGAGAGGCAGAGAGAGGGAGGGGGAGAGAGAGGGAAAGGGAGGGAGGCAGAGAGAGAGAGGGAGAGAGAGAGGGAGGGAAGGAGAGAAAAGGAGAGAGAGAGGGAGAGAGGGAGGGAAAGATGGAGAGGGAGGGAGAAAGAGGGAGGGAGAGAGAGGGAAAGAGGGAGAGGAAGTGAGAGAGAGGGAGAGAGAGGGAGAGGGAGGGAGGGAGAAAGAGGGAGAGGGAGAGAGAGAGGGAGGGAGAGAGAGGGAGCACCCAGGTAATACTTAATATTTCCATGCTTTCTAGTGGGCAAATGATAAGAGTTTGGCTTGACAAACAGAAGAGGGAAAGACATTTGAGGTAGGGCAGAAGCTTAAGCTCTAGGTTATAAACAGAACAGAGAATTTTGGGAACCATAAGGAACACAGCATTGCAGAGGGTTACACTGAGAGAATGCAAACATGCTTGAAAAGTTGAAAATTAGCAAAAGTTGAAAATTAGGCAGTGGTGGCGCACGCCTTTAATCCCAGCACTTGGGAGGCAGAAGCAGGCAGATTTCTGAGTTCGAGGCCAGCCTGGTCAACAGAGTGAGTTTCAGCACAGTCAGGACTATACAGAGAAACCCTGTCTCGAATAAACAAAAGAAGGGGCTGGCGAGATGGCTCAGTGGGTAAAAGCACTGACTGCTCTTCCAAAGGTCCTGAGTTCGGATCCCAGCAACCACATGGTGGCTCACAATCACCCTTACGTAATGATCTTCTGGTGCGTCTGAAGACAGCTGAAGGAGCGAGCGGGGCCGGAGCAATCTCAGCATAGGTCCTGAGATCAACAGCAGCCACACACATAATGGCTCATGGCCATCTATATAGCTACAGTGTACTCATACACATAAAATAAATAAATAATAATAATAAAAAGAAAAACCAAAAGAAAAAAGGAAAGTTGAGATTAACCATAAACAATCATGTATACTACAAGGACAACTACGCCAGTCTTTCAGATATCCAGGGCAATGTGGGGTTGACAAATTAGATTCTCATGCAAAGGTAAAGTTGGAAGCATCATGGAGCATGAATTGGAGGGGTGAGATGAGCAGCAAAGAAGCAGGGTCTTAGGCCACCAGAGTTCTGAGAGAAGACATGGCTATTTAACAGGGCTAAAGAAGACTTACGTAGCTGTGTAAGAAGCAGAGGGCAATGAGATGGGACAGGAGGGAAGCTGATCCATAAGTAGAGGACATAGAAGAAGCATGTTGAGATTGGAGGAAAGTAAGTTTAGAAAAGCTGGATTTGAAGTGTTAATGGGACAACCATCTGAAAATGTTCTATAGGTGTATGGATATAATTGATAATTTTTTAAATGTTTATTTATTTATTTCATGTATGTGGGTATACTGTCACTGTCTTCAGCCACACCAGAAGAGGGCGTCAGATCTCTTTATGGATGGTTGTGAGCCACCATGTGGTTGCTGGGATTTGAACTCAGGACTTTCAGAAAAGCAATCAGTGCTTTTACCCGCTGAGCCATCTCTCCAGCCCCCCCCCCCTTTGATAATTTCATGTATGTAGATAATGTATCTTGGTCATATGAACTTCAAAATTTCCCCTCCTGTTCCTCCCAACAATTCTCAATATGTCTGCCTTCCCTCTCATTTCTTCCTCCTAACCCTAACCTAACCCTTTTATAATCCACCGAGTCTGATTGCTGCTGCCTGTTGAAAGGCTGACCTTGTATGGGTCTTGTGTAGGTAACTGTAGCTGCAATGAGATCATTGGCAGCAAGACTATGTCTGTCATGTCCAGAAGATGGCATAACACTCCTTCCGGACTCCAGCTCTTATATCCTATGTGTGTGTGTGTGTGTGTGTGTGTGTGTGTGTGTGTTCTGTTTTCATGCACTCCAGAAGAGGGAATCAAATCCCATTTTGGAATGATCCTGCTGCGAATTGAACTCAGGACCTCTGGAAGAGCAGCCAGGGCTCTTAGCTGCTGAGCCATCTCTCCAGCCCCAGCTCTTACACTCTTTCTGCCTCCTCTTCCATGACGTTCCCTGGTGGTGGGGTACTGAACCTGACAATGCTTAGGATGGCAATGTGAGTGTAAACAGAAATATTTGTTTTTTTTTTAAAGATTTTATTTATTTATTCTATGTATACAATGTAGTTGTCTTCAGACCCTCCAGAAGAGGGCATCAGATCTCTCATTAAGGATGGTTGTGAGCCACCATGTGGTTGCTGGGATTTGAACTTAGGACCTTCGGAAGAGCAGTCAGTGCTCTTAACCACTAAGCCATCTCTCCAGCCTAGAAATATTTCAATTGCAACTTGACAACATGTCCTTTTCTTCAAGACAAATCTAGTATTATTTTCCCTCCTGGTGTCTTTTATGTCCCCAGCCATTGGGATTTTGACCTGTTTACAATACCAGGCATAGCTTTTCTCCTGTGAAGCAGGCCTCAAATCTAATTCAAAAGTAGTTCATAGGCTCAGGACATCCGTGCTGCTATTGTGCCTGTGGGCACGCCATGCCTGGCAGGTCTATGCTGTAGTGCACAGAGTCTGCCAAGGGAAAACATCACTGATCGCTTGTCTCTATGGCACTATGTTCTCTAGGCAGCAGAGAGGAAGCCTTCAGGTCAGCTTAGCTAGATTTCTTTATGTCCTTCAGCTGAAGCATTCAGCAATAGAATCTTACCAGCTAGTTCTGGTCAGCAACTGAAAGCAATGGCAATGGTCTGGGGGCCTGTGGCACTCACTAAGCAATAACTCATGGGGAGGCCGTGCATTCCGATTTCCGTTTAATAACTGATATCTTCTAGGAAAGCATTGTCCACCAAACAACATACCTTCCTTTTTTAGTTCAAAATAATAACATTATTACTATTACTACTACTACTACTACTACTACTACTACTACTACTACTACTACTACTACTATTATTTTGTTTGTTTCAAGGCAGAGTTTCTTTTTTGTAGCCCTGGCTGTCCTGGAATTCACTCTCAGGCTGTCCTCAAACTCACAGAGATCCTCCTGCCTCTGCCTCCCAAATGTTGGAATTAACAGCATGCCCCACTACTATCTGGTTCATTTTATTTTACTGTATTGTATTTTTTACTTTTTATTTTTCGAGACACGGTTTCTCTGTGTAGCTCGGGCTGTCCTGGAACTTGCTCTGTAGACCAGCATCTACATATATATATATAATTCAAAGAAAGAGATGTTTATAGATGAAGGCATCTGAAGAAATTAGGTAGGAAAACCTACAAATGTGCAGCCCTAGAGGGTAGCAACATGTATGTGAAGTGGTACACATGAAATATTGCTCTGACTTACAGGGAGCATAGGTGCGCCTGGTCATAGAAAGGTGACAGGCCAGGCAGGAACAAGACAGACCGATGTCTTCATTTCTCTGTATCTTGAGTTGCATGTTGGACTTCAAAATACATTAGGGTCCTGGTCTGACCTAAGTGCTAACTGGAGCCTTTTACTATGGATGGGAGAGGGTTGATGAACTGGGAGCTTGGTGATTGTTCTAGACTGTGCCAGGAGTCAGCAGTCAGCAAAGTGTAACCAGAGAAATCGAGAGAAGGGGGGTGGCCTCAGGAGCTAGCCAAAGGGGCTGCTGGGCTGGCTCATGTTGTGTTGGGGCCTTTGTCCTCCTGGAACTGTCCACACAATGAGGCTGCATTACATGCTGACATGGCATTCTGAATGTGGAGCTAGGATAGAGAGTCTACGTGATGGGAACAGAAATGGATGGTCACCTGTCCCCAAGGACCACGTCTCTATTCGTGAATATTGAAATCACTAGAGAGGATGCTTAAAATGTGATAACACAAATTGTGAAAATGTGTGGTAAATTTACAAATCAGTTAATTTATACTTTGATTTAAGATAGCTAACTTTACAGTTAGGTTGGAGATGTTGTTTGGTTAGTAGCCTGTTTCCCCGAAGTGCAACAAGCTATGTGTTTAATCGGCTGCACAGGCCAGGTGGTGATGGCGCACACCTTTAATCCCAGCACTTGGGAGGCAGAGGCAGGTGGATTTATGAGTTCGAGGCCAGCCTGGTCTACAGAGTGAGTTCCAGGACAGCCAGGGCTACACAGAGAAACCCGGTCTCGGAAAAAAAAAAAAAAAAAAGAATTGTCTACACAGCATGAACTGCATATGGAAGGAAGTATACACCTGAAATCCCAACTCTCAGGAGGTGGAAGTAGGCGGATCACACTTTAAAATCGCTCTTAGATGCATGTCAAGTTTGGTGCCAGCCTGGGATATATGAGACATTGTCTCAACATTGTTTAGGCATATCACATTTGATCTCTACATTCTAATCATCTGCCACAAGATCAACAAGAGACCTGGTTACATTTACTAAAGACAACGATGACTAGAGGGTGCCTATGGGAGACTGGCACATCATGGACTACCCCGGGGGTAGCTATGGCAACTACACAGACCCCACTATGCAGGAATGAAGACTAATAGCTTTGCCTGAAGAGTTCTTGAACAGTACATAGCTACCCTTCCCCTATTAGGATAAACCATGCTTCTGTAACAGTCTATGGGACTGAGAAATGAGCTTTCATTCTTTTTCTTTTTTTAAGATTTATTTATTATTATATGTGAGTACACTGTAGCTGTCTTTAGACACCAGAAGAGGGGGACAGATCTCATTAGGGGTGGTTGTGAGCCACCATGTGGTTGCTGGGATTTGAACTCAGGACCTTCAGAAGAGCAGTCAGTGCTCTTAACCGCTGAGCCATCTCTCCAGCCTGAGCTTTCATTCTTGAACAGAGAGGTAGACTCATGATGACCAGCCCAGAAATATTCATCTTTCGAAAGGTCAGTGATTCTTCACCACAGATAACGCAGGTAAACGTAGAGACAGATCTGACTACACAATGCTTGCCATCACAAGGCATCAATATTTCTAATAAAAGCCAAGCATAGTGGTGCATAGCTTTAACCCAGCCTCTAGAGACAGAGGCAGATGGATCTCAGTGAGTTCAAGATCAGCCTGGTGTATATAGAAGGTTTTAGGACAGCTAGGGTTTACATAGAAAGAACCAGACTTAAAAAATAGTCATGATAAATCCAGGCATGTTAGTCCATACACTTGGGAGGCAGAGACAGGAGGATTATGAGTTTGAGGCCAGCTTCAGCTACATATCAAGTATGAGGTAAGTCTGATCTACATAAAAAGACCTTGTTTCAAACAGTGACTGAAGATACAGCTCAGTGGTAAAGAGTATTTGCTGCTCTTCCAGAGGACCTGAGTTAAGTTCCCAGTACTCATGTCAGGCAGCTCACAATTGCCAGCATCTCCAGCTCTAGGAGATATGAGTCCTCTGACTTCCCAGGATAACTCCACTCACTTGTACATGCATGCACACAAACACACACACACTTACACAATTAATAATAAAAACAGATCTTTAAAACAAACAAAAATGTATAAGACTAAATGGAGTGGTGCCTATGCCTAGGAGATAGAGGGAAGTGGCTTACGAATTTTAAGCTAGTTTTGGCTACAGACATCCTGTCTCAAAAACTAAATAAGCAACAGGGCTGAGGGACATGGCTCAGTGGTGAAGGCACTTGCCACCTAGCCAGGCAAGCCTGACAATTGAGCTTAATCCATGGAATCAATATAAAGATAGATGGAAGGAGGAAAACAACTCCACAAAGTTGTCCTCTGACCTCCACAAATACAACATTACATGTGTACATGCATGTGCACACTCAAGTGCGCAAACACACACACACACACATACACACTAATAATGGTAATGTGAAATATATAAAAAGGCATAATTATTTTTGAAACTTCTCAATTTTATTATCTTACAAATCCTTTCTCTTCTTCTATTAAAAGAACACTTGAGGGGCTTGATATGTAGTTTGATTGGTAGAATGCTTATCAATATGCTTGAAGCTCTTGGTCCATGCCCCAGCACCACATAAATTGGGTGTAGTAGTCGAATATCAAGTTGGAAGCGGCATGAGCTATAGGGAGAAGAAAGGGCCAGTTGTGGTGGCACTCACCAGTAGGATTTGCTGAAGGAGTCAGAGGCAGGAGGATCACGAGTTCAAGGCCAGCCTGGGCTACACATCTGGGCTGGAGAGATGGCTCAGTGGTTAAGAGCACTGACTGCTCTTCCAAAGGTCTTGAGTTCAAATCCCAGCAACCACATGGTGGCTCACAACCATCTGTAATGGGATCCGATGCCCTCTTCTGATGTGTCTGAAGACACCTACAGTGTATTAATATATATGTAATGAATAAAATCTTTAAAAAGAGAAAAGAACAGGGCAGTGGTGACACATACCTTTAATCCCAGCACTTGGGAGGCAGAGGCAGGCAGATTTCTGAGTTCAAGGCCAGCCTGGTCTACAGAGTGAGTTCCAGGACAGCCAGGGCTACACAGAGAAACCTTGTCTGGAAAAACCAGAGAGAGAGAGAGAGAGAGAGAGAGAGAGAGAGAGAGAGAGAGAGAGAGAGAACTAATTGGTGAAGTCCTGGAGAAAAGAGAGTCAATCTATATTTTTCAAACTTTTAAAAGAGCTTCAGGGCTGGTGAGACAGTGATGATAAGCATTTGCTGTACAGTTGGAGAGCCTGAGTTTGAGTCCCCAGAACCCATGTGACAGCTGGGCCCAGTGGCTCTGTAACTCCAGCACTCCTCCAAGGGGAGGACAGGCACAGACAGGCATGTCCCCAGAAACCTGTGAGCCACAAAATCAGGCTTTCCCACTGGTGAACCAGGAAGAGTTTGCCTAAAGCAAGGTCAGCTAGGAGGAAAAAGATACACTAGGAAGTGGTGGTGCACACTTGATCCCAGCACTCAGGAGGCAGAGGCAGTGTCTGTGAGTTTGAGACTAGCCTGGTGTGCAGTGATAGTTCCAGGATAGCCAGGGCTACACAGAGAAACCCCATTAAAAGAGGGAGGGGTGCCAAGGCATGCAGACGAATGCACTCATATGTAAACATACACATGTACTCATATGTAAACATATACATGAACACATGTAAAGAGACACATGCAGTCATATGTAAACATGCACATGCACTCATATGTAAACAAACACATGTACTCATATATAAATATACACATGTTCCCATATGTAGGCATATACATGCACTCATGTGTAGACATACACATGCAGTCATATGTAAATATACACATGCACTCATGCAAACATGTACACACATATGATTTAAAAATAGTTTTTAAAAGACTACAGAACAGGAGATGTTCAATGGTAGAGCACTTATTTGGTTTATAGAAGGGTCTAAATTCAATCCCCATCACTGCCAAAATCAACAGACAGACAGACAGACAGACAGGCAAAAACAGGCCTGTTCAATTTTCTAGAAATGGTGTCTCATGCCTTTCATGCCAGCATTCACGGTGAAGGCAGAGACAGGAAGACCTCTGAGAGTTTAGGGCTTGCCTGGTCTACACAGGACAGTCCGGGCTAAAAAATGAAACCCTGTTTCATAAACAAAACAAACAAACAAATCAGGCAAAAGTCTGGTTACTAGCTCTGTTCAGTTGTACGGTGCTAAGGAGCAAACCTGGAGCTTCTGCAAAACCTGGAGCTTCTGCATGCTGTGCAGTGTGCTCTCCAAACAGCTTCACAGCCAGCACTCCCCTTCCACCTGTGTTCATAAGGGAGAAGAGAGTGAGAGAGGAGGCCAGCAGCCAGGACAGATATCCTGGTCTTTCTTTTCTTTTTTTTTTTTTTTTTGGTTTTTCAAGACAGGGTTTCTCTGTATAGCCCTGGCTGTCCTGGAACTCTGTAGACCAGGCTGGCCTCAAACTCAGAAATCCGCCTGCCTCTGCCTCCCAAGTGCTGGGATTAAAGGCGTGTGCCACCACGCCCGGCTAGCTTTCATTTTTAATATATTATTTAAAATGAATAACAGGGAAGTTACTCTTGTGGAGGAGGTCAGAGGGAAAGTTACTCTTGTGGAGGAGGTCAGAGGGGAAGTTACTCTTGTGGAGGAGGTCAGAGGGGAAGTTACTCTTGTAGAGGAGGTCAGAGGACAACTTGCTGGAGTCAGTTGTCTTCCTCTACCAGATGGGCTGCAGGGATCAAACCCAGGTCAGCAGGCTTGGAAGCAAGTGACTCCACACACTGAGTCATCTTGAAGGCCCAGAGGATCTTGGCAGAAGCAGTCTGTGAGGCCCAGTGCCCCAGTGGCAGCTCCATGTTGAGCACAGTCTCTCACTCTGTGCAGCCAGCCCTGGATTTGAGGGCTGCTATGGTACGCCTGGCACAGATGTTTGGTGGGGTCAGCCAGGCACAGACAAGTCTAGCTCTGGCTCTGCCATAGCTCTGTGCACACTTGACCCTGTACAGAGGATGCCTATGTTCTGAACCAGAGCACAGCAGCCATCCTGGCCTAGTTCCTTTCCACCTGCCACTGCTCCAGGTGGCTGCAAGGAGCTGCTTACCCAGAGATGCAGCTGTCCCTTGCTCTGAATAGGACAATGCCATGGAGCAGGTACTGAGTTAGTCGTCTGATAGGGCTTTGAGGATAAGTGAGAGAAAGGACCGACTCTGCCAATCTCGCTGTAAGTCGTGTTCACTGTGGAGCAGGCGTGTCCACTGCATTAGACTCAACAGCTCAGGATTTGGGGTGACTTGCTTCTGTCTTAGTTAGGGTTTTACTGCTATGAACAGACACCATGCCCAAGGCAACTCTTACAAGGACAACATTTAATTGGGGCTGGCTTACAGGTTCATCAAGGCAAGAAGCATGGCAGCATCCAGGCAGGCATGGTGCAGGAGGAGCTGAGAGTTCTACATCTTCATCTGAAGGCTGCTAGTTGTATTAGTCAACTGCCTGTCTTTTTTTTTTTTTTTTCGAGATAGGGTTTCTCTGTGTAGCCCTGGCTGTACTGGAACTCACTCTGTAAACCAGGCTGGCCTCAAACTCAGAAATCCACTTGCCTCTACCTCCCAAGTGCTGCGCCACCACCACCCGGCTCAACTGCCTGTCATTTATAAGAGGAAACCTCCAGACAATTAACTTATGAGGAGGGAAGTTTTTACTTCAGTGCATGTTTTCTTTCTTTTTTTTTTTTTTAAAGATTTATTTATTTTATGTGAGTACACTGTAGCTATCTTCAGACACACCAGAAGAGGGCATCGGATTCCATGACAGCTGGTTGTGAGCCACCATGTGGTTGCTGGGATTTGAACTCAGGACCTCTAGAAGAACACTCGGTGTTTTTAACCGCTGAGCCATCTCTCCAGCCCTCAGTGCATGTTTCTAAAGGTTCCAGTCCAAATCTGAGTGACTCCGTGGCCTTGGGCCTTGGGCAAGTGTGGCACATGTACAGGTGAAAATGTATGGCAGAGTTGGCTTTCATTGTGAGCCCACAAACACAGCAAGAGGGAAGAGGAAGAAGAAACCAGTGTTGGGAATCCCCTTTAGGGCCCTCCTCCTTGACCTGAAGACCTCATACAAGGACAATCTCCTCTAGGCTCCATCACCTCCCCAAGGCATGGCCCTGGGAACCAGGTTGTTTAGCACACTGACCACTGGAAAATACTGTTTTTACTCAAGTCATTGCTTGGGCAGAGGATGGACCTCAGGCAGTGAGAGGGATATCATGCCTTCCCACCCCTGGTCTCACAGGTGAGCAGGGAGAGCCATGGAGACCGGGATCTGAGCATGTTCACCATCTTCCAGCCATGACCAGGGAGCAGATGAGCTGGTGGAGTTTGCCTGACGGCTGCCTCAGTAGCAGCTGTGTGACTTCCTGCCTCTACCAAGCAAGAGCTTGGCTGAGGTCAGACTCACTTCTCAAGGAAAACACAACCTGCTTTCATTTTTTTTAAGTCTAGGTTAAGGCTGGGTATAGTGGCATGCACCTAAAATCCTAGCTACTCAGAGCCTTTAGTAGGATTGTGAATTCAAGGCCAGCCTGGTCTATACAGTGGGATCCTGTCTCAAAAATAAAAAAACAAACTAAGCTAATATGCTAATTATGTCAATATATGTAAGGCTTAAGTCACTTTTATGAACTTATCTCCAGGTGGGGGTTTGTTTAATTTATTTATTACTTACTATGTATATGCTAGGGCATGTGCGTGGAGGTCAGTGGACAACCTGAGATAATCGTTCTCTTCTTCCACTGTGTAGGTCTGAGGACCCAAACTCAGATCGTCAACTTTGGTGGCAAGCACCTTCACTCACTGAGCCATGTCATTGGCCCCTCCACTTGTGTTTAAAGATAACTGGTATTTTTTAATCCCAGCACTTGGGAGGCAAAGGCAGGTGGATTTCTGAGTTTGAGGCCAGCCTGGTCTGCAGAGTGAGTTCCAGGACAGCCAGGGCTATACAGAGAAACCCTGTCCCAAACAAACAAACAAACAAACAAACAAACAAAAATTCATATGTAAGTCAGGTTGGTCTCAAACTGAATGCAAGGGTTAGTGTTACCATGGCTGCTCTATCAGTCGGGGGACACAGAATACCCTTTGTTCATGTCCTCTCTCATTGACCTATATACAGTCCTTGTTTATTTTTAAACTTCTCAAAAAGATTTATTTTTAATTTTTGCTTGTGAATATATGGCTCTATGTATATACATATGTATATATACATGTATGTGCATCACATGTATACTTGGTGCCCACAGATGTCACAAGAGCATGTTGGATTTCCCATTCTGGAGTTATAAATGGTTGTGAGCCACCATGTGGGTCCTCTGCAAGAGGACCAGATGTTCATTTTAATTGCTGAGACATCTCTCCAGCAACCACTTATTTATTTTTTGAAGCAAAATCTCACTATGTGTCTTCAGGACTCTGAACTCAAAATCCTCCTGCCTCTACCTGCCAGCATTACAGACACATACCAGTGCCATGTTCTCCTTTTTGTGTGGCTTTACTTCATCTGGATGTATTCTCAAAGATGTATTATTAATTTTACTCTGGTTGAACCTAGGTCTCCTACAGGATAAGAAAACCATGTACCACCAGCTATACCCTTATCCAGTTAGCTCTCTTTATTTTTTTACATTTATAAAAAGATAAGCACAGCATATATATTTTCTCTTTTAGTTTTAACGTATATGAACATTTTGCCTGTGGGCATTTTGTATGTGCCCTGCATGTGTGCCTGGTGCCTGTGGAGGATGGCACAGAGGACATTAGATCCCCTGGAACTGGAGTTATGTTGCTTGTGAGCCACCATCTGGGTGCTAGGATTGAACCCCCAGCCTCTGTAAGACAATACATGCCCTTGCCTGTAGTCTCTCCAGCCCCTGTAGCTTTATTTTGTTTTTGGTTTGCCTGTTTTGAGACAGTCTTCTTATCACAGATATTTGGAGTGAGGCCCCACCTTGGCCTCCATAGTTCCATCCCTCATTATTGAGTGTCACTGATGACTGATGCATGTTGATAATATCCCTGCTATAGCCACTGTACCATTGTACCATGTCATTTCCCTTTCTGTTGATGAAAGTTTGGGTTGCTTTCAGTGTTTTGCCACTGTCAACAGCTGCTCTAAATACTCCTCCACAGAGTAATTTCTCTTGGATATGTAAGTGCAATTCTTAGATTGGAAAATAAGTATGTGTTCATTTTGCACGTGGTACTGTACAAACAAACAAACAAAAAAACAAGGGTCTGTCTTTTTTTTTAAAGATTGATAGTTGTAAGCCACCATGTGGTTGCTGAGAATTGAACTCAGAACCTCTAGATGAATAAGCAGCTAGTGCTCTTAACCGCTGAGCCATCTCTCCAAACCCCAAAGGGTCTGTCTTCATTTATGTTCTAGCTGGTATTTGAAACACTTCTGTCACTGTATCTTCACCCACACCTGCCCCAGCAAATGCTCCAAGGGTCTCTACTCTTATCTATGATGTGCTAACCTTGCTTCTGTCTGAGGCTGTTTTCTGGAGGCAGCACAAACACTGCATTTTCTGGGGTTGACGGGGGGGGGGGGGGGGGGGGGGGGGGGGGGCGTGTGTATGACTGGGGCCTGGGTACATCACTGGGTGAGATGCTATGAAGGCTACAGGACCTGACCTCAGGAGTTGTGAGGTGCTCCTGGGATATTAAATGTCCACTAATGTTAGTGCTTCTCTTCACCAGTTCCTTTGAGTGCCCCTGGTCTCAGCAACTTCCTGCACTTTTCTGTGGGTTAGAGGGGGCCTCCACAGTCACTGTACTGTCTCCACCACCCAACTCCAAGTTGCACATCTCAGGACAGAAACACAACTCCCTAATCTGTTCCTTCTCACTCCCCATGGAGGAGAGGCACTGGCTAGGCCATCCCCACAGGTTCTGCTTTTCCCCACAGAGGAGAGGCACTGGCTAGGCCATCCCCGCAGGGTCTGCTTTCTCACTCCCCACGGAGGAGGAGAGGCACTGGCTAGGCCATCCCTGCAGGGTCTGCTTCAGGGCTTCACATGAAAAGCTCTGCTGACCTGACTAGCCAGGTGGGGGAGTCTGTCTTGACACCCCATTTTTCCTTCTCTACTCACACAGCCCCCCTCTCCTTAGTCCCATGTCCCTCTCTGAAGTTGAACAGAGCCGAACCCCTTTCTCCAGTTCTCCTTGATCCAGATCCTTCTACTTCTGCATCTGGATTGAGGCTGAACACTCCAGTCTTGATCTTGGCTATCTTGAAGAACAGACTGAGTTGCTCCACCAAATGACTGTTTCTTCTCATTCACCACTTCCTGCTACTTCACATGGGTTAGGAAAAGGCACAATGTGACAAGAAAGTGAAAAAACGGACAGCTTT
>NW_022196910.1:55443623-55447243 GCF_008632895.1 Mastomys coucha
TTAAAAGGGCAGGCTGATGGTTTGGAAAGGGAGGTACTGGCATGGCCAGGGGGTAGGGAACCCAGGGCTCTGAGAAAGCCAGACACAGCAGAACTATTCTGTTCCAGAGCTGCAGGGTCCACAGATTCCAGTCCAAACCAGCCAATGGGAGAAGGCCCCCTAATCCCGGGGAACTAAAGAATTCTCTTCAGTTATTCAATTCCCCTGCTGCACCCCACTCCTTATCCCCTCCCCCACCCTTAACCCTGATAGACTCAAAGGAACCAGAGACCCCCATGAGTGAGCCCAGCCTATATCAGAGGAAGTGAACTCCACCTGACTACCTGCCAAGAAATTTGAGGAGTGTTTTAAAGCAGGTGTCAGTCAGGACTATGCTAGGAACCTCAGCTTTGACACGGACAGACAGACTCTTCCAGTTCTCCATCCATGGACTTCTGGCTCCTTGGCTCATCTCTGACCCTCCCCCTGCTGAGAAGAGAAAGGGAATCCAGCTTCTTTATGAGAAGTTGGATTCAGACCTTCACAGCTGTGAAGGGGTTAAGAGGCAGAGCCAATTACCTCAACCTGCCCCTCCCAGGGATTAAGAGTCCTCTATAAAGAGGACTGTCAACCCAGCCAGGTCCAGGGGGTTATTAGGGACCCAGGCACTGTGTTCTCCCCCCACTGCCATGTGGGAACTTCGGTCTGCCTCCTTTTGGAGGGCCATATTTGCTGAGTTCTTTGCCACCCTCTTCTATGTCTTCTTTGGGCTGGGAGCCTCACTACGTTGGGCCCCCGGACCCTTACATGTCCTGCAAGTGGCTTTGGCCTTTGGCCTGGCGCTGGCTACATTGGTGCAGACTGTGGGTCACATCAGTGGAGCCCACGTGAATCCTGCGGTCACTTTTGCCTTCCTTGTGGGCTCCCAGATGTCCTTGCTCCGTGCGTTCTGCTATATAGTAGCCCAGCTTCTGGGAGCTGTGGCTGGAGCAGCTGTGCTGTACAGCGTCACCCCACCAGCTGTCCGAGGAAACCTAGCGCTCAACACGGTAAGGGCTGGATAAGGGTGTGTGTGTGGGTAACACAGTGTCCTGACTGTTGGTCTGACCTGCTTGCTCATGTATGGTGTGTGTGTGTGTGTGTGTGTGTGTGTGTGTGTACATGTGCGTGTGTGAGCCATAAGTGCTTTGGAGGGGAAAGGAAAGCATAGAGCCCTCCATGGAGAATCCAGAAAGTTGAGTTCAGAACCCCCTTTCCTTCTAACTCTTTTGCTGCAGTGAGGTGTGTGTGTGTGTGGGGGGGGGAGTGGGGACTCTAGTCCTGGCCTTTCTATGTAGTCAGAATCCTCCTGCCTCTACTGCCCCCCCCCCCGCAAAAAAGTGCTAAGATTACAGGTATGCCCAAACACATCCAGTTTATGTAGTGCTGGGAATGGAACCAGGGCCTCATGCATGCTAGGAGGCAAGTCACATCAAATGAGCTGCACACGAAGCTTGATTTTCAGCTCTTCAAGTTCCTTCCTTCCTTTTTTTCTTTCTTCTTCTTTCCCACCCCACTTAAGATAGAGTTTCTCTGTATAGCCCTGGCTGTCCTGGAAGCTCTATAGACCAAGCTGACCTCAAACTCATAGAGATCCGCTTGCCTTTGCCTCCCAAATGCTGGGATTAAAGGCATGTACCACTGCTGCCAGGCTAGGTTGCCCATGTGAGCAAGTGCAATCATTTCTACAACATAGAAATGCTGTTAGGAGAAACTATGATAGAAATACTGGCTCAGGAGGGGTTATATAAATTAGGATAGAAACACTGGCTTGGAAGGGCCTAAACATCCTTCCTCTCCCGGGAACTAACTGTAAGGGGTGCCTGTTTGAAGTTAGAATAGCATATGGCAGTGCTAATAGTTACCTCCGTTTCTGTTCCCTTTGGCCAGCTGCATGCTGGGGTAAGCGTGGGCCAGGCCACCACTGTGGAGATCTTCCTGACGCTCCAGTTTGTGCTCTGCATCTTTGCTACATATGATGAGAGGCGGAATGGCCGCATGGGCTCTGTGGCCCTGGCTGTTGGCTTTTCCCTCACCCTGGGACACCTCTTTGGGGTAAGCAAGAGAGCTGGGAAAGGTTCTTATAACTACTAAATCTAATCCTTCTTGACTTTAGGAGGCAAAGTTACACATTATGAATAGAGTTGTTCTTCTGGGTCCATAAGTCTGTCCCTAGATGGAATACCAGTGCTACTCTCTACCCTGGAGACGTGTGAAGCTGGTATTGCCCCATTGGCTGCTGTAAAGAAGAGAAGCTGGAAGGGCTGGGTGGGGTGTCTCAGTTGCAACTGTGTCTTTTGCAGATGTATTACACTGGTGCGGGGATGAACCCGGCCCGCTCCTTCGCTCCTGCCATCCTTACCAGGAACTTCAGCAACCACTGGGTAAGTAAGAGTACAGGGTAAATCATAGAGTGCTTTTGGATGGGGCTGGACTGCAAGCTGCATTCCATCCAGATGTGTTGGCTGTTCTGCCAGCATGCAGCTGAGGAGGCTGTTAGAGACCCTGACATGGTTACCTGTGCACATTGAGCCTGGCACGGTTACCTGTGCACATTGAGCCTGGCACAGTTACCTGTGCACAATGAGCCTGGCATGGTTACCTGTGCACAATGAGCCTGGCACGGTTACCTGTGCACAATGAGCCTGGCACGGTTACCTGTGCACATTGAGCCTGGCACGGTTACCTGTGCACATTGAGCCTGGCACAGTTACCTGTGCACAATGAGCCTGGCACGGTTACCTGTGCACAATGAGCCTGGCAGGGTTACCTGTGCACATCGAGCCTGGCACGGTTACCTGTGCACAATGAGCCTGGCAGGGTTACCTGTGCACATTGAGCCTGGCACGGTTACCTGTGCACAATGAGCCTGGCATGGTTACCTGTGCACATTGAGCCTGGCACGGTTACCTGTGCACAATGAGCCTGGCACGGTTACCTGTGCACAATGAGCCTGGCACGGTTACCTGTGCACAATGAGCCTGGCATGGTTACCTGTGCACATTGCACTATTTTGCCAGAAGGAGAAGCTCTTAGCTGGGTATGGGGATACATGCCTGTAGTGCCAGCACTTGGGTATTTGAACCTAGAAAGTTGGGGACAGCATGGATGACATAGCAAGACCTCATCTTTTTCTCTCTTTCTTTCCTTCTTTCTTTCTTTCCTTCTTTCTTTCTTTCTTTCTTTCTTTCTTTCTTTCTTTCTTTCTTATTATATGTAAGTACACTGTAGCCGTCTTCAGACATACTAGAAGAGGGCGTCAGATCTCATTACAGATGGTTGTGAGCCACCATGTGGTTGCTGGGATTTGAACTCAAGACCTTCGGAAGAGCAGTCAGTGCTCTTACCCGCTGAGCCATCTCACCAGCCCCCAAGACCTCACTTCCAAAACAACCTGACAGGGAGTTCTTCCTTACAAGGATCTTCTCTTGTTAGCTGGGGTGTTTTACTTAGCATTCACTGGAGATGTGAGAACTAGAGGCCACTGGATAGTCAACACACATTTCAGACAAAAGCTTCTGGTTCCAGAGGTCAGCATGGATGCACAGGGCCCAGGGAAGCACCTTAGTTTTAAGACTTACTAGTCTTTTTTTTTTTTTTTT
>NW_022196910.1:55447328-55448192 GCF_008632895.1 Mastomys coucha
AGGTGTGTGCTACCACTGCCCGGCAAGACTTACTAGTCTTGTACATGATTCTGACTAATACCTCATTCTTTGCCTCTATCCATCAACTATAAAATAGGGTATTATAAAAAAGCAAATGTAGCCGGGCGGTGGTGGCGCATGCCTTGAATCCCAGCACTTGGGAGGCAGAGGCAGGCGGATTTCTGAGTTCGAGGCCAGCCTGGTCTACAGAGTGAGTTCCAGGACAGCCAAGGCTACACAGAGAAACCCTGTCTCGAAAAACCAAAAAAAAAAAAAAAAAGCAAATGTAAAAGTTATCTACATAGTGCATCTGGCACAGATTCTGGCATGGAGTAGCTGTCAATTAATAATGGTAATGCTTGGGTCTAGTGAGATGGCTCAGTGGGTAAGAGCACTGACTGCTCTTCTGGAGGTCCTGAGTTCAAATCCCAGCAACCACATGGTGGCTCACAACCACCTCTAACGAGATCTGATGCCCTCTTCTGGTGTGTCTGAAGATAGCTACAGTGTACTTACATATAACAATAAATAAATCTTTAAAAAATAAAAATAAAAAAATAATGGTAATGCTTATATTGCTTTGAGCATATCAAGATAAACATAAAAATAATTTTTAAAAATCTGCGAAAATGAACAGTTATTTCCACAGCAGCATTAGTCACAACAGCCAAGAGTAAAAGCAGCCCTGATTCCCCTTGCTAGATGAAAAGAAAAATCAAACGCAGTCTGTGTGTGCATGGAGTATTATTCTGCCTAAAAAGAGTAGAAGTTCCCAGCACTTGGGAGGCAGAGGCAAGCAGATTTCTGAGTTCGAGGCCAGCCTGGTCTACAGAGTAAGTTCCAGGACAGCCAAGGCTACACAGA
>NW_022196910.1:55448217-55468160 GCF_008632895.1 Mastomys coucha
AAAAAAAAAAAAAAAAAAAAAAAAAAAGAGTAGAAGTTCTGATATGCTATGGCATAAGCCTCTAGGACATTATACTAAGTGAAATTAACTGTCATCAAAAGATAGCTCTTACATAGTTCTACTTACATGAGGTAAAAATATTAAAACTCATTTAAATAAGCCAACGTGATAGTACAAATCTACATTTCCAGCACTCAGGTGGTGGATGTAGGAGGATTAGGGGTCCAAGGTCATCCTAGGCTACATAGCAGTTCAGGGCCAGCCTGTGCTACATGACACCAAAAAGAGGAAAAGGTGGAAGAAAGGAAGAAGTGGAGAAAGAGGAAAGAAAGGAAGAAAGAAGGAAGGGAAAAAAATACAGACCCCTAGGACCAGAGAGGAGAAGGTTGTTAGGGGCTGGAGGGGTGGGGAGGGCAGACAGGCACTTTGATGGCTATATAGCTTTAGTTTTACAAACTTAAAAAATCCTGGGAATGAGCTACACAACAATGTGAATACATTCAACACTTAAAAACGTTAGTAAGCAGGCACATCGGCTTGTGGGAATCATACATAGAATTTAGGACAACTCAGGAGCGTTGCCTGAGTTTGAGGCTATGCTGCCTTGCATAGTGACTCTGTGCACAGTGACACCAGCTTGGGCTACAGAGTGTCTCAAACACAAGCAGTTTTGCAGAGCTGGATGAAAGGACTCATGCTTTTTATTCAAGCACTCCAGAGGCAGAGGCAGGGGATCTTGGATTTCAAAGTCACCCTAGACAGCCAGGGCTACAAGAGAAACCCTGTCTCAAAACAAACAAACAAACAAACAAACAAACAAACTCAACCAAACAAACTCAAACTCATGTTGTTTAGTGGGTACTGTCCTTGCCTAAGGCGCACAAAGCTGAGTTCACTCCCCATTCCTGAGTACAGCCTGATAGTGGTGAATACCACTTATCCCAGCACTTGGGAGGGCCAGAGGGATCAGGAGTTCAAGGTCATCTTTGACTATACAGTCAGCCTGAGGTCATCCTGAGCTAATGAAACCCCATATTAAGCAAAGTAATAATAAACAATGTTTAATAAGGTAAATTTTATGTTATAGAGGGTATTTTGCCACAACTTATTTTTTTCTGAGAAATATATAAACTAGTTTAAAATGACAACAAATAGAATATATGTATGCTAAGGGGGTAGAGGTAGGACAGAGGAATAAGAAAATAAAATGGTTAGTGACCCAGAAGAAAGTGACAGGTTTTGGGATATAGACAGCAGTGTCTAGATTTTTCTAAACAATTTAATTTTTATTTTATTTTATTTTATTCTGGGTCTTTTGCTGTCTTGAGACAGTCCTCACTATGTAACCTTGACAGCCCAGAACTTGCTGTGTAGACCAGGCTTGCTTTGAACTCCCACAGAACCTCTTGCTTTTGTTTCACTATTGCTGTCACTAAAGGTGAGCACCACCATGCCAAGCTGTATTTTATTTTTTAACACATATAGGTGTTTTGTGTGTATGTCTGTGCACTATGTGCCTGCCTGGTGCTCTTGGAGGCCAGATGGAACATTTAGATCCCTGGAAACTGGAGTTACAGATAGTTGTGAGGTGCCATGTGGATGCTGGGAATTGATCTTGCATCCCCATGCAAGGACAGCAAATGCTTTGAGCCATCTCTCCAGCCCCACTGAGTCTAGAATTTTCAAACCAACCTACCAACCAGAAGGGCCAGTGTTCTACTCGGTATTAGCCCACATGCTTCACCTGAAGAACTCCAAATACAGCAGCAATAACAAAAAGCTACATTCCTTTCACTAATGCCTAGCTGTATGTTTGTTGTCTTTTCCTGAGGAGTCCGGAAGCCTGAGCATGCCTCCTCTCTTCCCACAGGTGTACTGGGTGGGCCCACTCATTGGAGGAGGCCTGGGCAGTCTACTCTATGACTTCCTCCTCTTCCCCCGGCTCAAGAGCGTTTCTGAGAGACTGTCTGTCCTCAAGGGAGCCAGACCCAGCGACTCCAATGGACAGCCAGAGGGCACAGGGGAACCTGTTGAACTGAAGACTCAGGCCCTGTAAAAGCTCCAGTTGGAGAGAGAAGCAGAAAGCCAATGGGTTTCAGGGAGGGCCAAGCCGGCCCTTGGATGAAGAAAGAGACTGTGGGGAGGGGCATGTACTTCTTTATTTTTTAACTTACGTTTTTCATTTTTTTCCTTTTGCTGTGTGAAATCTTTCAAGTTGCATTCACGACTGGTTGGTGCAAACTTCCCTTCCTCCCCGCTCCAGCTACCTTCGCCGTGTGTGCACGACTGTTCATATGAATGTGGGTGCGTGCGGCCGTGTCTGAGTTTGCGGCACAGAAGCTAGGGAAGGGGAAAGAAGTGTCAGCCTGTATGTCCTTCCCCACCCCAGTTTGGGGAGCACAGGGAACCCAAGACCTGAAGTCTCTGGCCTTTACCCTGCTTCCAGTCAAGTATATGCATCTTGATTTTTGAGGGGTCACAGGAGGGGGGTGGGTCATTCCTCTGAGAAAGCAGGCAGAGAGGAGGAAGGAAGGCATTTCAGGGGTTGGGAGGTCTGGTGGGAGAGGAATCCAAGATTTTATTTTCAGATCACCACGAAAGTGTACCTAAGTGAGGGAGTTAAGGGGAGACGATAGCCTACGGATCTCAGGGATGCTTGTCCCAGAGACTGGGGTGGAAGCTCTGAAAAACCTAAACAAGCCCCTTGAGTTGTTCTGTAAAGCCACATAAGCCTGCCTATATCCACCAGCTGGGCTGCATGTGTGTTCATTCAGAAGCCTTAGACCACAGACTTTCCAACAGAAACAGGGGTTAGGCAAGTTTAAAAGGTCCTGCCTAAGAGCCCGGGACAAACAGTACTGAAGCTCAGAATTGCTCTCTGAGGCTAAAACAGGAAATCTGCTGTCCAAAGCAAATTTACAGGAGGTGAGGGAGGGGCAAGGTGGGGGATTCATTTAGAGCCAACTGAACTTTGCAAATGGCATCTCTGTACTTTTATCACTAGCTCCACAGTCTTTTATTTTTGTATGTGTTTTCACTTTTCTCCCACATACCCTTTCTGCTAATTCTCCCTCATGACCCAGATATCGATCTCCTCTATCTAAATGCTTAATTAGATGACTTTTTTTTTTTTTGAGCCCTATCTTGTATTTGTTGGTAAGATAGCCATTGTCTCAGCTGGGGCGCAGGTGACCCTGACCGAACAAGGAATATTTATTGCAGATCTTTCTATTCTGTGCCTCCTGTATATACTATGCAAGCTTTAAAACATATGTCTATAAGAAGGCAGACAACCCTCAACTCCATTCCAAACAACAAACTCTCTCTCCACTTCCTCCCAAATAAAACACATCTTTTCTAACTAGCCATTTAAGACTTTGGAATAGTCCACTTGACTGGAAGGGGAAGATCGTCTGTAAATTCTCCCTTAATTCGATCTTGATTCTTACTATAATTCAGTAGAAAACCCATAGCGTTTTGGTTTTTACTTTAGCGCAGAAGCCCGATTCACATAAAAAGATCCTTTTGGGTTTCCTTTCTTATCCAATCTTGCCTCTCTCGTTCGGAGTCCAAGGTTCTGCCCGCCCCGTCCCGCCCCGTTCGCCCCGCCCATCCCCGCCTGCGCAGGCTCAGACTAGTCGCTTCCAGCTGGGTGGCGGGAAAGGCTGCGACCCCGTACGTCAGGGCTGCTGGCTCTGCGAGGCTTCAGAGGACTCGCGGAGGGCGGGTGAGTGTGTCGGGAGGACCCAGGGCCGACAACTGGCATCCCCGAGGCGATGAGACGGCGGGGCGGCGAGCAGCGGGACAGCGGGGCAGCGAGCGGCCACCTTCCCGCCGCGCGGTCTAAGGGCGGGGGGAGGGGGGGGAGGGCCGGCGCGCACGCGCGTTCAGACCCTGCTCCCGGGCAAGCGCGCCGAGGACCAGTTGTGTTTTCGCGGGTCTCTGCACACCCGGAGCTCGGGGTAGGAAAGGGACCGTGAGGCCAGGATCTTCGAGTTCCGAGAGCAGAGCAGAAGCCTCCCGGGAGTTACCGTGCAGACCCGAAGACACAGTGGCCTGGAGGTCGTCAGGAGTCGGGATTCACAGGCTTTGGGGTCTTCATAGGCTGGGTTCAATCCTCTTGCCTAAGAAGGACACAACCTCTGGGGATGTCAGCTAGGACAACAGCCATTAGTTAAGCTTTTTTCCTGGAGTGTCAGTTCGTTGTCTTTGATGCTGTCACTAGAACCTTGTTTTTTGGGGAAAAAAAACCCTGAAGCCCGTGGTTTTATATTTACTTTGAAACCCCATTTTGCTCGCTTACGGTTTTGCTTACTCAGGTGAGTGTCTTGCGTCCCTGACTTTTTTCTCATCCAGTTTGACTTCCAACCTCAGGGAAAGGATGTGTTTGCTTCGCGTTCATTCTTACCTCAAGGTACCTGAACTCCCTCTGCTGGAGAGTTCTTGTCACTTAAGTGCAGTTGCCCTAAAATCCAGTAATTCAGTTTATCCAGCCCTCCAAGCTGGTCAGCCCACAGACGAGAAGAAGCCTCAACAGTTGGGTTGCTTATTGCCAGCCTTAGGATTTGAATGAAGCCCTAGGGGCCTGCGTGGTGTAAGGAGAGAACTGGATTCTGCACATTGATATGTGAACACAGAGAGATGGCTTGGCAGGGATTTCCTGTGTAGACCATGCTAGCTTCAGACTCACAGATGTTCTCTAACCTCTGCCCTCCCCCAGTACTAGCCACTCCCCTCTTTGTGTTCCTGAAGTATTGTAGCTTTGTTTATTATCAGTGCCAATAAATAAAGTTTCCTGAGCACGCTAATAATGTAGCGTGCATGGCGCTCAGTGCCAAGAGATGACAGTAGAGTTCCTGGCCTTGAGGACTGGTGGAAGACATGGAACTTCTGCAGTTGCACTGACAGGAATCCTCCCCAGCTCTTCCTCTCTGTGCTCACTGGCGTGCATCCTGATACCTCCACATTGGCAGCTTGAACCTCCCTTGCTTACTGTCCAGTCTTGTCTACTTCAGTCTAGGGAACAGCAATTACTAAGCACCCAGCATTACCTCTAGGATTCGGAGTTGGCATATTTTTTTTTAAGATTTATATATTTCTTTATTATATGTAAGTACACTGTAGCTGTCCTCAGACACACCAGAAGAGGGCATCAGATCTCATTATGGATGGTTGTGAGCCACCATGTGGTTGCTGGGGTTTAAACTCAGGACCTTCTGAAGAGCAGTCAGTGCTCTTAACCACTGAGCCATGTCTCCATCCCAGGAATTGACATTTTAAGTGCAGCTGTCACCTGAATTATATTAGAATCACCTGAGAAACATGTCTCTCTTCTATCTTCCCATAGTGAGAATTGAACCAAAGGCCCACCATACCAAGCCCCAACAGTATGTTCTAGTTCCCATTCCCTGCCTTACTTAAAGGTAGAGACTTCCTGAGTTTCCCAAACTGGTCCCCTGCCCTGGAGCTCCCATGTTGGGGTTTCAGATGTCGCCCCCCTCCCCACTTCCCTCAGTGTAAGCAGTAATGGGAGTGGGACCGAGGGATTCCTGCATCATTGGTAAGCCAGCTGAACTCTACCCCCATCTCCATCCCCATGCCCCAGGAGCATCTTCAGAACACTTGCCTGAGCCCCAGTCCCTGGGAATCATTAACTGTGCCGCACAAACTCTAAGGCTAATGAAGGGAGTCAGCCATTTTTATTTATTATTATTATTATTATTTTAAGATTTATTTATTATTATAAATAAGTACACTGTAGCTGTCTTCAGGCACCAGAAGAGGGCATCAGATCTCATTACAGGTGGTTGTGAGCCACCATGTGGTTGCTGGGATTTGAACTCAGGACCTTCGGAAGAGCAGTCAGTGCTCTTAACCGCTGAGCCATCTCTCCAGCCCAAGGGAGTCAGCCATTTTAAACAATCTGCTTTGACTGTCATGACACAAAATGTAAACACCATGAGGTAGGAGCCTGTATGGCACAGGAGAAGGGGGTGGCTTCTGGGTCGAGAAGTCACAACTGTCATTTGAGCAGTCTTCAAAGTCCACAACTTAAATGTAGCTTGAAAGGTGACCATCGGAAGATCATTAAGACTGTATCGTGGGCCTGGGTGGAGTTTTTTGTTTTTAACCGGTAAAGGATCTTCTGTAGCCCAGGGGGCCTCTACCATTCTGTGTGGTTCTTCCCATAGTGAGAATTGAACCAAAGGCCTACCACACCAAGCCCTGACACTACATTCTAGTTCCCTGGCTCTCACTCTTATCACTGTTTACTCTGGGTGTTAACTGTATCCCAGTCTCTTTTTCTTCTGTATTTACCTATCTACCTTCCGATTTATTTTTGTGATACTGGGATCAAACTCAGAGCTTTATGACACCCTACAACTGAGCTACATCCCCAGCACAAACTTACTTTCTTCCGTTCTTTTTAAGATTTTATTTTTAATTACATGTATATGCATGTATTTGTGCAGTTGCCTGCGGAGATGCTTGATCTCCTGTGAGCTGCCATGTAGTGACTGGGAATCGAACCTGGGTCCTCCGGAAGAACAGCCAGTGCTCTTAACTGTGGAGCCATCTCTCCAGCCCCAGCACAAACTTTCTTGAGGAGAAGTCTGAGCAGACCTCTCCATGGCTGCCACAGCCCCCTTTTCCAGAGGCGTAAACTGAGGCTGGCTTGGTAGAGGGTGTTGAGACATCATCTTCTGACCTCACATACAGTTGCATTCTGCAGGCTTTAACTGTGTGTCTCCTGTATGAAAGCTACTGGATTTAGTGCATTCAAAAATACATAAGGCAGTGGTTAGTAGAGAAAGAATTTCCCTGGGTATGCTAATGTAAGACAGCACAGGTGTTGGAATGAGAATAACTTGTGTAGACTGCTCCGGCTTTCTGTCCTGACCTGCAAGTGGTCAGGGAAAAGCTCATGGAGGAATGGTGTGTGGACTGCATCTTGAAGGTCACATAGGCTTGGAACTTTGGGAAATAATAGAAGCAGAGGAGGCCTCCAAGATGGAGGGAATGAACCATGAGGAGCTTCATGTGTTAGGACATGAATGCTTTCTTGTTCCTAAGTGAAGGTCCTAACAGCCAGAGAAAGCCAGTAGTCCACGGATCTGAGCCATGTGGTTGTGTACCCATAGCATTGGCTATCTAGGAGAGATGAGGCCACACATACTGAATGAAAAGAAAAGCAAAATGGCCAGGCGGTAGTGGCGCACGCCTCTAATCCCAGCACGTGGGAGGCAGAGGCAGGCGGATTTCTGAGTTTGAGGCCAGCCTGGTCTACAGAGTGAGTTCCAGGACAGCCAAAGCTACACAGAGAAACCCTGTCTCGAAAAAAATAAAAAATAAAAAGCTCTTGCCTCCAAATTCTAAAGCAAAGAAAGAAAAGAAGAGGGTGAACTCTTAAATTTTTCTGTCCCTGCCATCCACCCCACTTTGCAGTCTGAGGCAGAGCCTTTCTTATCTACCCTGCTGTGTGGCTTATTCCAGGCATAGCTGGCCCTTACAGACGGCCACTATGGCTGTCTTGCCTTTTGTGTGCATCCTTGGGATCTGAACTCAGGTCTTTTAGCTTCTGTAGAAAACATTCTTTTTTTTTTTTTTTTTTTTTTTTTTTTTTTTTTTTTTTTTTTTTTGGTTTTTCGAGACAGGGTTTCTCTGTGTAGCCTTGGCTGTCCAAGGCTCTCTCGCTCTGTAGACCAGGCTGGCCTCGAACTCAGAAATCCACCTGCCTCTGCCTCCCAAGTGCTGGGATTAAAGGCATGCGCCACCACCGCCCGGCTAGAAAACATTCTTATCTACTGCGCTATTTATCTAGCCTCCTCTTAATCTGTTGCTGTCAAGACATTTGGTAGAGGAGAAAGAGAAGAAACAATTCTGGCAGATCAGGGCAGGCAAGAGGTTATATAAGAGAGCCAGGACTTCCATTCCTAATCCCTCGCAGCTGTTTTGAATGGAGGGAGGCAGTGTAAAGGAAAAAGTAGGTCAGAGTCTGTGGTCAGGAGCCCCACAGCCTGACAGCCACTCCCTGGAACTGGGGGAAAGGAGCTTTCAGTAGGAATTCCAGCCCTTCATGGTAACACATGATTAAAAGCAGACCCAGGCATGGTGAAACACAACTTTTATCACAGCAGGAGGATCTTTGTGAATTTGAGGCTAGCCTGGTCTACATACTGGTTTCTACGACAGTCAGGAGTACATAGAATAACTTTGCCCCAAAGTGGGGGAAAACATAAATAAAAAGAGTTTCTGTTTAATCTTTTTGTGTGATGGTGCAAACACTGGGTGTTGAAAGCGCTCTTCAGTTGAGACAGCTCTTTCATCTTTTTTTGACCAGTTTCTTAGGCTTGCCCTTGGAAAAGATAAACAGGAAAGGCCTTTGTTCTGTTATGAATGTGTGTGGGCGTGCACATATCTATACATACATATACACACATAAGCATATGCATAGTACACCAGTGCTCTCCCTGGAAAAGCTGAGTGTCTTTATACATACATATACACACATAAGCACACACATAGTACACAGTGCTCTCCCTGGAAAAGCTGAGTGTCTCTATACATACATATACACACATAAGCATACACATAGTACACAGTGCTCTCCCTGGAAAAGCTGAGTGTCTCTATACATACATATACACACATAAGCACACACATAGTACACAGTGCTCTCCCTGGAAAAGCTGAGTGTCTTTGAGCAGAGTCAGACTGCTACCTCACCAGAGACCAGGTCTCTGAGAATGGGCCAAAAGAAAAGGCTCCTTCCAGTCCTGTCATTCAGTAAGTGTTTCACTGGTTCCTTGTCTTAGTCAGGGTTTCTATTCCTGCACAAAACATCATGACCAAGAAGCAAATTGGGAAGGAAAGGGTTTATTCAGCTTACACTTCCACGTTGCTATTCATCACCAAAGGAGGTCAGGAAGCAGGAGCTGATGCAGAGGCCATGGAGGGATGTTACTTACTGGCTTGTTTCCCCTGGCTTGCTCAGCTCGCTTTCTTATAGAACCCAAGACTACCAGCCCAGGGATGTCATCACCCACAATGCCTTCCCATACCCTTGACCAGTAATTGAGAAAATGCCTTATAGCTGGATCTCATGGAGGCATTTCTTCAAGAGAGGCTCCTTTCTCTGTGATAACTCCAGCTTATGTCAAGTTGACCCACAAAACCAGCCAGTACACTCCTCATATTGCTTGCTGGGTTTTGCGCCTCGGAAGTGGGTTGGTAGTGGGGGTGGTGTCAGGGTAGTAGGAGAACGGGGAATGTGAAGAAGTAGACCAGTTATGTAAATAAAACGAGCGCAGGGAGATAGCCTCAACCGGTGCATTGTCCGTTTCCCGTAGGGGTGGAGAGAATGCTTCCAATGCAGAACGAGGTGCAGCTGAAGATGTCTAGAGGACAAGATTGATGAATATTCCTGATCTTCCACAGGAGTGGGTAAAGATGCAGGGGGGGGGAATGTGTTGGGGGGGGTATTAATGTCAGGTTCCAGTCACTCAGGATTCTGTGTTTGTGCCATCTGCTGAGGGTGTAGGAATCTGGATAATTGGGGAAGTGCTCCAGAAGCTGCCGCCCCTGGGGCAGAGGCAGGGAGTTTATTTCTCCTGCTTACTGCCTTTACTTCACGTTCTGTCAAAGTTGACTCCGACTGAAATTACTGGATGACAGGGAAAGAACTTTCTTTACAAATGTTAGTGCCTCAGAAGCCTCGAAGATCCTGGGGGGTGGGTGTCAAGTCATACATCGAGGTCTGAGGTGACGGCTCATTTGCTGAGACAGCCCAGTAGGAAAAATGGGAATCAGTGCTGAGGGCTCAAGCCCCAGCACTCATGAAGAACCAAGCTTGTGGCTTGTGCTTGTAATTCCATTGCTGAGGAGGTAGAGACAGCAAGATCCCTAGGGCTCACTGATCAGCAAGCCTCCCCACACCCACCTCCCCGGCTTCCCACCACCACCACCCCCAAGTCCCAGTGAGAGCTATTGTTTTGAAATGAGGTGGTGGTGCCTGAGAAGTGATATCTGAGATTGACCTCTGGCCGTCTCTCTCTCTCTCTCTCTCTCTCTCTCTCTCTCTCTCTCTCTCTCTCTCTCTCTCACACACACACACACACACACACACACACGGGGGGGGGGCAGAGGGGAAGGAGAGAGACAAGCACACCTAGGCCTCCAGCTCATACATTTACAAACCTTCTATATAGTCACTGTGTGTCTGGGACTAGCAGTTTTTGCTTTTCTTTTGGAGGGAGGGGGACATGTGCAGGCAGAACAACTTGCTGGAGTCAGTTCTCCATCTCCTGAGTGGGTTCTGTGGTACTCGGGTTATCAGCCTCGGTGGCAAGCTTCGTTACTGCTGAGCTAGCTCGCCAGCCCAAAGCCAGGATTCCTAACTCCTGTGGTCTATTGGGACTAGGGCTGTATGAGTAAGCTGGAGAAGATGGAGGGTTCAGTCTAACCCCTCCCAAGGCTACAGAGGTCTCTGAGGTGAACATCTTGGCATTGATTCCCGTTTTCCTACTGGGCTGTCTTAACTCTAAAACATGTTTCTCTGGTTTCAGAATCTGGCTGTATATGGGCCAGGCCTTTTCATAAACTGGAGTTTCTTTGGTTTCTGGTCAGCTAGAAAGAAGCATTAACAAAAACCTTTCCCTGGGGAAAGCTTCCAGATGCAGCTCAGTGGTAGAGCATGTGCCCACCATGCACAGGAACCTCCCTGGGTTTGATTCCTGTGTACCACAGTTGATTAGTTTTTTTTAAAAAAAATGTTTTCTCTGGGCCTGGGAGCAGCACTTTTAGGTCTGACAAAAGCAAAGCCGTTAAGGGTCCTGGCCAGAATATTCCTGAGCCCCAGCTTGTTCATCGTCCTTACCACGGACATCCCTATAACCTAGTCCCACAGGCCTCGCCGTCTCCATCTGCCATCTCCACTGCCATCCCATTCTGCTGGCTGGGCCTCTGGTGTATGGACTTATACATAATGAACTGTGAACTTCTAGCCACATGTAGTGCCCTTGGATACTTGGAAGGAGGCACTTACCACAAGGAGCCCGATTGCCTGGGTGAGAAACCTCACCAAACAGAGGGCTGGTGTATTCCCCTGGCTGTGGGCACAAACAGCATGGGCCCGGGAACTCCCTCTGGGTTCTGGGTAAGTCTTTTATCCTCTCTAAAGAGAGTGTGAAGGATTTGATCCGATACCTGAGGCACGAGGATGAGACCCGAGATGTGCGGCAGCAGCTGGGAGCCGCACAGATCCTGCAGAGCGACCTCCTGCCCATCCTCACGCAGCACCGCCAGGACAAGGCTCTCTTCGATGCTGTGATCAGGTTCACTCCTCAGCCTTTTGACTCTTGCACGTGTGGCGGCGTCTGTGTGGGAGAGGAATCCTAACCACCGCTTCTTTGTTGTCTCCCCAGGCTGATGGTAAATTTGACTCAGCCAGCCTTGCTCTGTTTTGGCAGTGTGCCTAAGGACCCCAGTGTACGACACCATTTTCTGCAGGTTCTAACCTACCTCCAGACCTACAAAGAGGTGAGAAGCCTCTCTCCAGAGGTACTGGGTGAGTGTCTGGAGAGGAAGGAAAGAGGAGGTAGGCACCACAAATGGACTGTCCCCTGTCCCACAGGCCTTTGCCAGTGAGAAGGCATTTGGAGTCCTCAGTGAGACCTTATATGAGCTGCTGCAGCTGGTGAGTGCGTCTGCATTACACACATCCCACGGGCCAGTCAGTACTTCCGCCTCCCCTGGGCCGAGGAAGGCACTGCCTGGAAAAGTCCTCGGCCCTTAGGGAAATGGTAGCCTACTCTGAAGTTTCTAGCCACCGTGGGACTGCTTGACCCCACCCCAGCTTTCTCCTTTCTTTGCTTCCTTAGTTTCTCCTTTTTTTTTAGTTAAATCATTTTATACATATGTGTGTTTTCCTTACATACATGTATGTCCACCCTGTGGGTCAGGTACCCTCAGAGGTCAGAAGAGTTGTTGGAGTCCCTAGAACTACTTATGGATGATTCTGAACTCCCATGTACTTGCTGGGAACCGAACACGGGGTCTCTGCAAGAGCAATAAGTGTTCTTCTCCAGCCCCTCTTTTTTGAGATTAAGTCTCATGTAGCCCAAGCTAGCTTTACACTTAAGTTCACTGTGTAGCTGAAGATGGTCTTGAACTCATGTTTCTTCTGCCTCTTCCTATGGAGTTCTGGGAGTATAGCCACACTACCATACTCGGAGTGGTGTTGTGTCTCATCCATGTCCCTGGCCCCACCGCATTGTACTGGGGATTGAATCCAGACTCTGATACAAGCTAAACAAGTAAAGTGCTCTACCACCGAAGCCTGTCTAGCTTTGGTTATTGGAGTTGTTTGTTTTTAAGGCAGAGCCTCACTGCCTTGCCAGAATGACCTTGAACTCTAGTCTAGGCAGGCCTTGAAGTTGTAGTCCTTCTGCCTCAGTCTCCTGAGAAGCTGGGGTTACAGGCCTGTACCACCAGACTTGGCTCACTCTTATTTTTGCTTAATTTTTTTGAGACACTCACTTTGTAGCCCAGGCTAGCCTGGAACTAAGAGATGGTCCCATTGCTTCTACCTCCTGAGAGCATGGAATAAAAGAATTGTGCCACCTGCCTGCTTTTATTTCTATTTTTTATTTTTAGAAATTTATCTAAATGTGTGTGTATGTCTGTGTCATCTGTGTGTACGTGTGTACATAGAAGCCATAAACAAATGACAGGTGTTTTTCTTGACTCCTGGCTTGTTGGGGTCTGAACTCCAGTCATCACGATTATGTTGAGAGCATTGTTAACCACTGAGCCATCTCTCTAAACCCTTTCCTTCTTTTTAGTCCCAATTCAGGGCTCAGTCTTACAGCCAGTCTTTTCTCCTTTTGCCCAGGGCTGGGAAGATCGACAAGAAGAAGACAACTTGCTGATCGAACGGATCCTCCTGCTGGTCAGAAATATTCTCCATGTCCCAGCCAATCTTGAGCAGGAGAAGGTGAAGAGGGTTTGGGGCATATCCGAGTTCTTGGCACTGGTTAGGGTGAACTCCCCTCTCCTAGGCTTTTCTTCTACGAGTCTGGGGAGTAGCCTTAGCTACGGAGTGACTTGGGGACTCTGGAAGCTCTCCTGAGTGCAGCTGAGTGTGTCCTCCCTCCTCCTCCCTGCTCAGAGGATCGACGATGATGCCAGTGTCCATGACCGGCTCCTCTGGGCGATTCACCTCAGTGGCATGGACGACCTGCTCCTCTTCCTGTCCAGCTCCTCCGCCGAGCAGCAGTGGAGCCTCCATGTGCTGGAGATTGTCTCCCTCATGTTCCGAGACCAGGTGAGACCTTACACTAGTCTCCCAGTCCCCTCCATGTGCTTCTGCTGCATGGCCTGAGGAGAGGAGCCCTGGCGGTGATGGGGGATTCCTGAGGAGGGCAGGTGATGAGTGCCCTGGCTGTGTCTCCCATCCAAGGCCCATCAACAGCTCTCAATGTTTGTGGTTTCCTTCCAAGTAGGGGTGAATTAAGGCTAAAAGATGACTGTCCTGGCTGACCCTTCCCTCTTTGTTCCAAACTCAGAACCCTGAGCAGCTAGCCGGGGTAGGGCAGGGACGCTTGGCTCAGGAGCGAAGCACAGATGTGGCAGAATTGGAGGTGCTGCGCCAACGGGAGATGGCAGAGAAGAGAGCTCGGGCCCTCCAGCGCGGAAACAGGTGGGTGGCAGGCTGCTCTGCTGTGATCTGACTCGCAGCAGGAAACACCAAGCACTGAGACCAGTCCGAGGCAGGGTAATATTTTAAAGCTAACTCTCACAGAGGTGCTATGAAAGAGAATGGTCTGATACTTGGAGAGAATTGAGGAGTCATTTTGGAACCCTTTTTTTCCTTTACTTGAAGGCACTCTCGTTTTGGGGGATCCTACATTGTACAGGGGTTGAAGTCTATTGGGGAGAGGGATGTCGTCTTTCACAAAGGCCTTCACAACGTGAGTATGCATCTGTATGTGGCAGAAACTTGGGAGTCACAGGACCTGAGAGGGTGGCCCTCTCTGGAGTTAAGAGCTATTGTGTTTCTGGCTTAGAACGTGTGTGAGAACACATGTATTGACCATATCATGTCTACTGGTGGCCTTGCCACTACCCGAGGCAAACATCCTCCTAGGCATCTTTTCTAAGAAAAATGGCTATAGACAGAACTGCAAGGCCTGGGGGTAGCCAGGACTTCCTCTAATGCCTCAGTGCATACACTCTCAGCTCCAGAACTATAGCTCAGATCTGGGAAAGCAGCCCAGGAGGGTGCCTAAGCGTCGCCAGGCTGCCCAGGAGCTGTCCATCTATCGCCGCTCTGTCCTGAATGTGAGGCTCTTCCTCAGAGACTTCTGCTCCGAGTTCCTGGAGAATTGCTACAACCCGCTCATGAGTGCCGTCAAGGTGAGAGCCCAGGAAGGACATCTAGGCAGTTAGGGGTGGAGCAGAGTGATACTAGCCAGAGCAACAATGTGGCTAGTGAAGGGCAACCTGCCAAGGAGCCCAAGGAAAGCTGACCTTGGAATAGGGACTCCACAGGGAGTGGGACCCGGACAGAAGGAAGATTCTAAGGAGTAGGTTATTAGCAAAATTAAAAATAAAAGTTGTAGGTGGGACTGAGGAGATAGTGTGGCAGTTAAGAACACTTCCTACAAAGTTTGATTCCAGCGCCCAAGTCAGTTCGCTCAAAGATGCTCTGATTCCCTGCTCTGGCCTCCAGGGACATCCATACCGTGTGTGCAGTCCCACACAGAGACATGTATGTTAATTAAAAATAAAATGAATCTTTTTTTTTTTTTTTAATAAGAAAGACTCTGGAACAATTTCCCCAGAGAAAGAGGAGGGGAATGTGAACAGCCCTGAGGAGAGCTGGAGGAGACTGGGAACTATGTTAGCATCCAGGGCCTGAGCCCTTATCACAGGCACAAAGGCTGGCAGGGAGCTAGCCACCCTGAGGCCATGGTGGTCTCTTCTTAGGATCACCTGCTTCGTGAGAGAGCTCAGCAGCACGACGAGACATACTACATGTGGGCTATGGCTTTCTTCATGGCCTTCAACCGAGCTGCTGCCTTCCGCCCTGGCTTTGTTTCTGAGACCCTCAGTGTCCGTACTTTTCACTTTGTGGAGCAGAACCTCACCAACTACTATGAGATGATGCTAACGGACCGCAAGGAGGCCGCCTCCTGGGCACGCAGGTGAGGGGGGGCGGCTGTTGGGGGCCATAGGGGTTACCTTGGCCAAGTCTGAATACCAGAATCTTGGATGGTAATGTTTTCCTGCCAGGCGGTGGTGGCACACGCCTTTAATCCCAGCACTTGGGAGGCAGAGGCAGGCAGATTTCTGAGTTCGAGGCCAGCCTGGTCTGCAGAGTGAGTTCCAGGACAGCCAGGGCTACTCAGAGAAACCCTGTCTCAAAAAACCAAAAAAATAAAAATAACTATTTTCCTTATTCAAGCTTGAGGTGGTCAGGCAGGGATGTGGGGACTGCTGGGGTTCTTCTCATTTTGGAGCTAACAGAGGCGAGGTGTTGACATTGACGTTTGACAGAGCTTTCAGTTGCCTCCCCTCTGTTTTTACCCTTGCCTTCCACTTTGGCAGGATGCACCTGGCCCTGAAGGCCTACCAGGAGCTGCTTGCCACGGTGAACGAGATGGACGCGTGCCCAGATGAGACTGTTAGAGAGAGCAGTCGCATCATCAAAAGTGAGGCCCCAGCCTGGGCTCTGATCCCGCGTTCCCATTTCTTGCTTAGGGGCTCATTCTTCCAGGTCCTGACGTCATCTCTCCTTTCCCAAACCCTCTCATTCCTTCCTTGTTCCCACACCCAGACAATATTTTCTATATGATGGAGTACCGAGAACTATTCCTGGCGCTCTTTCGAAAGTTTGATGAGAGATACCATCCACGCTCATTCCTTCGTGATCTGGTGGAAACCACCCACCTGTTCCTCAAAATGTTGGAGCGCTTTTGCCGGAGCCGTGGGAACCTGATAGTGCAGGTACAGGGCAGTCCCAGGGTGTGGGAACAGCTTTAGGGGAGGGTGAAGGACAGAGGTTTGTGGCATTGCCAGCATGGAATTGCCCATTGGGTTTACTTTTCATCTATCTCAAAAGGGAAGGTAGAAGGCATGCCAACTTTGCCACAAGTTTATATGTACAGGTATACACGTGCGCACGTGTGCACACACATACACACACAGGCTCACACACACTATAGACACAAACAAAGTAAGTAGGTCAGGCTAGTCCTGTATCAGTTATTATTATTAGAATACACTCGAGCCACACATGTCAGCCTCCAGGTCAGCAAACTGATATTGTGTTCAAAACATGGAAGTAGATGAAAAGACAAAAGCCAAGGAAAACCTTCATGGAGGGTTGGAGAGATGGCTCAGTGGTTAAGAGCACAGGCTGTACTTCTAGAAATCCTAAGTTCAAATCCCAGCAACCACATGGTGATTCACAACCATCTGTAATGGGATCTGTTGCCCTCTTCTGGTACCCAGGCACACATCCAGATAGGGCGCTCACATACAATAATGAAATAAATCTTTTAAAAACAAAACAAGCCAGGCAGTGGTGGTGCATGCCTTTAATCCCAGCACTTGGGAGGCAGAGGCAGGCAGATTTCTGAGTTCGTGGCCAGCCTGGTCTACAGAGTGAGTTCTAGGACAGCCAGGGCTACACAGAGAAACCTTGTCTCAAACAAACAAAACAAAACAAAAATACTCCAAGGAATTTCTATCTTAGAGATACCTATTTTGCTTTGCAAAACCATGTTTGTTTTTGGTATGGGGCTAGCAAGATAGCTCAGTAGGGGAAGGCATTTACTTCTGAGCCTGGTGACCTGAGCCCCCCAGGATTCACTTAAGGAGAAAACCAATTTCCCAAGTTGTCCTCTGTCTGTCTGTCTGTCTGTCTGTCTGTCTGTCTGTCTGTCTCTCTCACGTGCGCGCACATACACACACACACACACACACACAGACACACATGTGCGTGCGCACACACAAAATAATAAATAAGGTTTTTTTGTTTGTTTTGTTTTTTTAATGCCAGGACCTTCCTATATTTAAGGTTGCTGTAGTTTAAAATTGTGTCAGAACTGAGGTAGAGATGTGGCTCAGTGGTTAAAAGCACTTGCTGTTAGCTGGGTGTGATGGAGCACGACCTTAATCCTAGCACTCGGAGGGCAGAGGCAGGAGGATCTCTTTAATTTGAGGGCCGTCTGGTCTACTTAGTGAGTTTCAGGATAACCAAGGCTACTTGTGTCAACCCCATCCCACCCCAGAAAAGGCAAATAGGAAGGACAGATCTATGGGGAATTCCTGAGGATGATGTTTGATTCAAGGACTTCATAATTAAACACATCAAAGACAAACTCTTACTCCAAGAAATTAACATTTTCTGTTCATCTGCATCAGAGTTCTTACCCACCATAATGGCATCTTCCCTTGACTTGCCTGTTTCTCCTGGAGGACAAGGAAATGCAGTGCCCACAGCTGCTCCCCGTCCTCCCCTGCCTCCTTTCTACCTCACGGCTGCTCCCTGTCCTCTTCTGTCCCCTCTTCACCCCATGGTGCTCTCCATCCTCCTATACCTACTCTGTACTAACACTGCAGGACAGAGACACTTTGTGGCTCTGCTGCCTCTACCATACAGCGCTCTCCCCACAGAACAAAAGGAAAAAGAGGAAAAAGAAGAAGAAAGTTCAGGACCAGGATGTTGCTTTCTCACACAGTCCTGGGGAACTGGAGGCCATGTGGCCAGCCCTGGCAGAGCAGCTGCTGTTGTGTGCCCAGGTAGGTGGTTAGAGAACTGTACCCTTTTTAGGACAGTATTCTTGGAGACAGTCCGGGTTTCCTCCCAGCCTGCTCCCATGGCCATGTCTGTCTGTAGGACCCTGAGCTCAGTGTGGACCCCATCGTTCCCTTTGATGCAGCCTCAGAGGTGCCAGTGGAGGAGCAGCGAGTAGAAGCCATGGTGAGGATCCAAGACTGCCTTACAGCTGGCCAGGCCTCGCAAGCCCTGGCCCTCCTGCGGTCTGCCCGGTAAGGATCCTGTGTACCAACCCTCCTGAGCTGGGGAACAGGGAGGCCTTTGCTGGACTCCAAGGTTCTCAGAGTTCAGAAGAGAAGAGTTTCTACCAGCCAAAGTTAACCATGCGTCACGTGTTGAAAAATGACCTTTCAGTGTCTATTCTATTCTGCGTAGGGATACCATGTGTCTGCCTACAGGATATGGCAGTCCTCACTTGAGGGTTATTTTTACTTCTATGTATAGATGTAGGTAAGACTTTCTGTGTAGGAGCATTTTGCCTGCATATGTATATATGTATATGCATCACATGTGCTCCTGTTTGCCTGTGGAGGCCACAAGAGGACTTCAGATCCTTTGGAACTGGGGTTCCCGGCAGCTGTGAGCTGCCATGTGGGTGATGAGATTGAGCCTGGTCTTCTGCAAAAGCAGTATGCCTTGTGAGAAAAAACCTCCCTGGCTTGTTTCAACTCTGAAGTAGCAGTTTACACTCACTCTTCAGTTGGCAAAGGAACTGCCTTTTCTTCTGGCCCTAAGTGCAGTTCCAGTTTCCTGTGATGAAAGCCTTTTTTGTTTGTCTGCAGGGAGGTGTGGCCTGAAGGGAACGTGTTTGGCCCTCCAGTCATTTCCCCAGGGGAAGAAATGCAGTTGCTCAAACAAATCCTCTCTGCGCCCCTTCCCCGTGAGTCTCCATTGTCTCCCATCTCTCTTCCCAGCTGTGCTCCACACCAGCACAGCAGAAACCCAGCAATCCTCACTCTTTGTACAGGGCAGCAGGAGTCGGTAGAAGGAGATGCAGAGGAGGAAGAGGAAGAAGAGGAGGAAGAGGAATTACAGGTGGTCCAGGTGTCAGAGAAGGAGTTTAACTTTTTGGACTACCTGAAACGGTACAGGCTGAGAGGACTGACCAGGCCCCTGTGAGGATGAGTAGTTTCTGACCAGTGCTGAATAATTTCCCTCCTTGTTTTGTTGCAGCTTCGCATCCTCAACCATCGTGAGGGCCTATGCGCTTCTCCTGCGGAGCTACCGGCAGAACAACGCTCACACCAACCACTGCATCGCCAAGATGCTGCACCGGCTGGCCCATGACCTGGGGATGGAAGCTCTGCTTTTCCAGCTCTCCCTGTTCTGCCTCTTCAATCAGCTGCTTAGTGACCCAGCTGCTGCAGCCTACAAAGTAAAGGACTGCCAAGGAGCGTGTACAGTGGGAGTCAGGGGCTGCTAAGGAGGGTGCACAGTGGGCTATGGGTGATTTTTTTTCTCTCTTTTTTTTTAATTATTTATGTATATGAGTGCACCTTAGCTGTCTTCAGACACACGAGAAGAGGGCATCAGATCCCATTATAGATGGTTGTGAGCCACCATGTGGTTGCTGGGGATTGAACTCAGAACCTCTGGAAGAGCAGTCAGTGCTCTTACCTGCTGAGCCGTCTCTCCAGCCTCTGTGGGTGATTCTTAAGAGAAAGGAAGGATAAGGCACTAGGTCAGAGGTGAGGGCTCAGTGGAGGGTCAGCAGGCAGGTGGAAGGAGCTGCATGGAGGATACAGGAGACGCCGTGGCCCAGCAAGGAAGAGGCAGGTCTGGATTTATTTGAGCTGAGGTGCCATGTAGCTTTTGTTTTCTACAGGAGCTAGTGACTTTTGCCAAATACATCCTTGGAAAGTTCTTTGCTTTGGCTGCAGTGAACCAGAAAGCGTTTGTGGAGCTGCTGTTCTGGAAGAACACCACGGTGGTTCGGGAAATGACCCAGGGATATGGCTCCCTTGACAGTGGGTAAGCTCGGGGCTGGGGACAGATGGGAGACAAGGAAGACGGTGCAGTCATGGGGTCACTTGCAGAACATTCGACCTAATGTTTCTTTCTTTTTTTTAATTTATCAATTTCTCTTTTTTTTTTTTTT
>NW_022196910.1:55468444-55480799 GCF_008632895.1 Mastomys coucha
GAAGAGGGCGTCAGATCTCATTATGGGTGGTTGTGAGCCACCATGTGGTTGCTGGGATTTGAACTTAGAACCTTTGGGAGAGCAGTTGGTGCTCTTACCCGCTGAGCCATCTCTCCAGCCCCTAATGTTTCTTTACCTTTCTGAGACAAGGGAGTAGGCTCATGAGGTGAGATGCTTTTCCTCAGGTTACCCAGGACAGGAACAAGACTGGGCCAAGTCTTCTGCTACCTTTAGTTTCCTTCTGTGTCAGCAGCCTTCACTGAGGTGGCCACTGATGACAGCAGGCTAGGCCCCACAGTTTCCATGTGCTTTCTTAAGATGTGCTCGAGGTCAAGCTGTGTGGTGATACATCTGTGATCCCAACACTTAGGAGACAGGCAGTAGTGTCGGAGTTTAAGGTCGACCAACTACAAAGCAAATATGAGGCCACCCTGAGTTACATGAGACCTTTTAAAATAAGATAGGCTTCACATTGGTGTTGGTCTTCTGGTGTCTGTCTGTCTCTCTCTCTCTCTTAGCATCTTCCCTTTGGTCTCCTCTCTTATCTCCCACACACTTCTCTCTGGTCTCCTCTCTCACACATAGCGTCTTCCCTCAGGCTTGTTCTCTCTCTCTCTCTCTCTTTCTCTCTCTCTCTCTCTTAGCATCTTCCCTTTGGTCTCCTCTCTTATCTCACACACACTATAGGCCAAGATCAAAACTGTCCTGGTTTGGGCTCTGGAGTTCTTAAGTGGAGAATAAGGTAGAGGCATGTTATATTTTAGTCCTGGATTGGGCTCTGGAGTTGTTTGGTGGAGAATAAGGTAGAGGCATGTTATATTTTAGGTCTCTGCTGAGTTGCCTGCCTGCCCTTGGCCTGGCATGACCAGAGAGAGGTTCAACTTGTCTTTTTAACCACTGACCTCCTTACACCTGTTCCTCTTTCACCATTCAGGTCTTCCAGCAACAGAGCCCCTGTGTGGAGCCCTGAGGAAGAAGCCCAGCTTCAGGAACTGTACCTCGCCCACAAGGATGTAGAAGGTGCGAGGTTTGAAAGCTCAAGAGACTGCGAGGTGAGCAGTCTGGCGAGCAAACAGACTCCTCCTTACCGCCCCATTCCCTCTTTACCACAGGCCAGGATGTAGTGGAAACCATCTTGGCTCACCTGAAAGCCGTCCCTCGAACACGCAAGCAGGTCATCCACCATCTGGTACGGATGGGCCTGGCCGACAGTGTCAAGGACTTCCAGAGGTAAAGGCATAGTCTCTGGAGGGAGCCGGGGTAAGGAAACCTCAATTTGCTCCAGGCCTCCCCTGGCACTGACCCCTGTCTGAATAGGAAAGGGACCCAGATTGTCTTGTGGACGGAGGACCAGGAGCTGGAGTTACAGCGGCTCTTTGAGGAGTTCCAGGACTCCGATGGTGAGTGAGGTCTCAAGAACTGTGGAGGTGAGAGCCAGGCTGCCCTCACTCCACACCTCACTTCCTACCTTCTGTTCACTTGCTACATTTGTGTCACTTGGGGTGAGCCGAGTCACCTTCCAAACACACTCTTTTCAGATGTTCTTGGTGACATCATGAAGAATATCACAGCCAAACGTTCACGAGCTCGAGTAGTGGATAAACTGTTGGCCCTGGGGTTGGTGTCTGAACGGAGGCAGCTATACAAGAAACGGAGAAAGAAGTTGGCGCCCTCCTGCATGGTAACCATCTTCTCTTGGCTCTTCCAACCTGGGCCTCACCCCACAAAGCACTGTGGGGCTGACTCCTCCTGCTTCAGGCTGTAGGGCTCCTCCTGCTTCAGGCTGTGGGGCTCCTCCTGCTTCAGTTGTGCAGACCGGGCCCTCCACAGGTGCACAGAAGCCCACTGAGGCCCCAAGGCCATTTTCTCATTCCTATGTCTACAATGAATTTCAGCAGAATGGAGAAGAGTCCCAGAGAGATTCCTGGCAGGAAGATCCAGAAGAGGAAGAAGAACACTTGCTAGAGGGCCAGAGTGAAGATGAGGAGCGTGAGGAGGGCTTGCCAGCAGGACAGGCTCAGGGCAGCTCATCTCTCTCTGCTGAGAACATCAGTCAGAGCCTGCGTCAGGAAGGTAAGGACTTTGGGAAAGATGTCAGAGGTGGACGGTTAGGAAGGGAAGGGGACCAAGTACGAGTTTCCTCTCTTTGCCTAGGCCTCTCTGCTCCCCTCCTGTGGCTCCAGAGCTCCCTGATTCGTGCAGCAAATGACCGAGAAGAAGATGGTAAGCATTAGACACTGGGTGGCCTGGGCCTGCTGTGACCCAGAGCAGTCCCTCTGCCACATTGTCACCATGTCTGCAGGCTGCTCCCAGGCAATTCCTCTAGTACCTCTGACAGAGGAAAATGAGGACGCAATGGAGAATGAACAGTTTCAGCATCTGCTACGCAAGCTCGGGATCCGGCCACCCAGCTCAGGGCAGGCAAGTATCAGAGCGAGCAGGACGGTGTCAGCCGGGGATATCTGGTCCTACTCATAGCACACTGTGCTCTTGCCCAGATCCTCCTGCTGCCTTGTCTTTGCCTCCCAAGATTCCCAGGTCAGGTCTCTTTTCTCCAGTCTCTCTCCCCTCTCAGCCCCCCTTCCCTAAATCGTGTTCCACGCTGCCCTCATCTCCACGTGTCCCTGTCTGTCTGGAGTACTGATGGCTCTGTGTACCGCAGCCTCCATGAGGCATGCCTGCCTTTGCATGGCCATCCACTCACACCTGCTTCACTCCAGTCATCCTGGACTACTTTGCACCCTGTTCATGCATAAGCAGTTGATCTTCCCAGTGCAGTTGGAAGGGTGCAGCCGCACACACAGGCATGCGCACAGCCCACATACCTTCTTCCTGCTGACCCTCAGCACTGCCTCTCTGACTGATGAAGTGGGGTAGTTGCTGTGGTGCCTGCTCCAGTGGTGCTCTAGCATCTTGCCCCCCTACCCCATTGGATCTTACAGGTTCACTTTTTAGGTGACCTGATCCTTTCCTGTGTTCATTGCTAACTGTTTACAGTGAGTGCTGCCTGGTGTCGCACTGAGCTAGATGCTGAGTATACATTATGAGTAGTAAGTCAAGTTCACGACCCCTGTGGGTCATTCTCGATGGAGGGTCATGCTTATTCAATGAATAATTGAGCAGAAGAGTAGCCAGAGAGGCTGGTCCTCCCTGGCCACGATTTCACCTGCTGTGTACCTATAGGAAACCTTCTGGCGAATTCCAGCCAAACTGAGCTCCACCCAGCTTCGGAGAGTGGCTACTTCTTTGAGTCATCGAGAAAACAAGGAGGAAGAGGGACCAGAGCCAAATCCAGGAGTCCCTGGAGAACAGAGTCCTAGTGAGGAGCACCGAGCTGAAGCCCGTAAGAAGAAAGCAGGCTTGGGGTCTCCAGAAAGTAAAGTGCCATGGTCACCTCTTGGTGACTTAGTCTGTGCCACCATGTGGGTGTGGGGGCTGTACATTGTTTGAGATGATACAGAGCCAGTTCCCTAACTGTGTCTTACATCACTGCAGAGGAGGCTACTGGGGAGGAAAAGTGGAGATCAGCGCCCAAGAAGAGGCAGCTGCTGGACAGCGATGAAGATGAAGATGATGACGGGAGGAGGCAAGGTAGGACTGTCTTCAGTGGAGACACAGCCCTTGGCCTTATACTTTACATACTTAGCTGTTTTCTGTTTCTGTCTCTTACCAATCGTTCTCACAGCAGCAGTGTCGGGAACTCCAAGAATCCACAGGAAGAAACGGTTTCAGATTGAGGATGAAGATGAGGATGACTGAAAAGCCCTGACCGAAGCACAGAAGCTACTCTGCCTGTGTCGAAAGCAATCTCCTCTACGTTGACAGCCCAGAAGTTGAGGCAGCAGTGTTGGGTGGAGTCTCTGCAGGCAGTCCTTGCCCCAGGTTCATCAGTGTGCACAGCGGGCCTCTCGATCTGTCTCGTAAGAAGTGAAGAATGGTGAGGTGTTGAAGGTGGCCTGGACCTCTCTCTGGACTGCATCTTCAGACAGGGAGCTTTATAACACAGGACACAGGGGTGCATACCGTCCTCACAGGGCACTGGATTCTTCCCATTTTCTTTCCCGTGGTTGATCCAGGACACCTGATTGAGCCCATTTCTACAGTTGAGGTAGAGTTGGGATACACTACTCTCAAGCTGACGAACATCCTTGACTTGTGATTCTTATTAAACATGTAAAATTAACAGTTGCTGATCGCAGAGTGACCAGCCAGTTATCTGTTGTGTCTTTAGAAGAACTTTAAGGTAAAGTTAAAAGACATTTTCTGAACTGAGCTTCTGATCCCAGTGTGTGGGAGACAGAGGCAAGAGGATTGCCATGAGAGAGAGGGAGAAGAGTAATATACATGTACCAGTTTGACAATAAATGTAATTTTAAAGAGAGAGACTTCTTTTGTCGTCTTCAATAAACACACAAAGGTGATGTCACATTAAGATGCTTCATCTTGCTGGCCACAGGTTGTTTGGCTTCTCATGAGGCTTTGATAAGATTTTGAATTTGAGGCCATTCTGGACAAGCTAGTCAAACTCTACTGTAAGGAAAACAAACGGGGCTGGAGAGATGGCTCAGTGGTTAAGAACACTGAGTACTCTTCCAGAGGTCCTGAGTCCAAATCCCAGCAACCACATAGTGGCTCACAACCATCTGTAATGGGATCTGATGCCCTCTTCTGGTGTGTCTGAAGACAGCTCAGCATGCTCAAATAAATAAAATATAAATAAATCTTTTTAAAAAAAAAAAAAGATCCAAGGGCTCAGCAGAACCTGATGGCGCATGCCTTTAATCCCAGCACTCGGGAGGCAGAGGCAGGCGGATTTCTGAGTTTGAGGCTAGCCTGGTCTACAGGATGAGTTCCAGGATAGCCAGGGCTACACAGAGAAACCCTGTCTCAAAAGTCAATCAATCAATCAATCAGTGTAGTTGAAGTTTCCAAGGACTTTGGTGTCTTCTGGCTCTGACTGGTCTTGATGTCTCTTGGTCCTGAGCCTTTCCACTTTCCAACTAAGTACTTTTTGGTTTTCCCCCAGAAGGGCTATCCCGTCCTGTCGTAATCTGGCAGTGCTCCCTTTTGACAGTTGCCCTCAAAGCTCAGGCCTTCAGGGGAGTTATGAAACATATCTCATAAGCACAATTAATTAAAATCATTGGCTGCTGCTTCATCAATTGCTCCTCTTACCTTGGGAGGTCAAGGGTGGAGCAGAGAATTCTCTCCTCTTGTCACATGGTTGGTTCCCCTGGCAACAAGTACCAGCCATCTCACAGTACCTCCCACCACAAATTATAAGGACTTCAGATTGGGAAGTGGGATGAAAGCCAAACACCTACTTTATAATACCCTAGTCCCTCACTCAAACAACATCATTACACTAGTAATTTTTCTCTACTCTAGCTAGGGATGGTGGCTTACACCTGAAACCCAGCTCTTGGGAGATGGCGGCAGGATGATCAGGAATTCAAGGCCAGCCTTGACACACAAGGCTTGAGTAAATCCTGTCTCAAAAAAAAAAAAAAATCTACCCTTTAGGTTATATTAATATATCCACTCCCTCTTCAAGTTCTTCATAAACTGCCTCTTAAAAACTAGTTATGGGGGCTGGGGGTTGGGCAGTGGTGGTGCACGCCTTGAATCCCAGCACTTAGAAGGCAGAGGCAGGCAGATTTCTGAGTTCGAGGCTAGCCTGGTCTACAGAGTGAGTTCCAGGACAGCCAGGGCTATACAGAGAAACCCTGTCACGAGAAAAAAAAAATTAGTTCTGGGGGACTGGAGGGATGGCTCAGTGGTTAAGAGCACTGACTGCTCTTCCAGAGATCTGGAGATCCTGAGTTTAGATCCCAGCAACCACATGGTGGCTCACAACCATTCGTAATGAGATCTGACTCCCTCTTCTGGAGTGTCTGAGGACAGCTACAGTGTACTTACATGTAATAATAAATCTTTAAAAAAAAAAAAAGAGTAGAATGTGCCTACTCATAACAGTAAGTAAAGGCTGCATAATAAGAAATAGAGTGAGCTTTCATAATTACACTAAAAAGAGAAATAGGCTTGGGACCAATTTGTGCTCAAGGAAAAACATTTAGGCCCAAGGATGAAGCCACAGGTGTGCAGTATGAAAAAGCAAGGCCACGTGAACTTATAATGAATTTACAGGATGAAACACTACTTTGAACTTAGCATCAACATCCTTCTGTGACTCTCTTTTTGTGTAACATTTTACCTGTGAGGTAATTTTCTAAGAACTTTTGTCTATAAAAAGGCCAGAGAAAAGAAAGAAAGATGATGTTTGGCTTGGGGGCTCTGCGGCATCCGTGTAAGTGACGTCTCCTCTCCTTGTTCTCTCTGCTTCAAAGAGTTAGCGAGCTCCCTGGTCTACCCAGAACAAGGAGCTCTAGAAACAAATACATACAGCATACATTAATTCCCAGAGAATTACATAGGAAGTTTATAAAGTAAGTAAAATTAAGTTTTCCAGTGCTTACTGAAGCACAGAACAGTTAAAACAGAAAATTAAAAAGCCAGAGATCATCAATCTTTTGACCTGCATCCGACGCTGTGCTTCACTTCAACCCTTCCCAGCCAGGAAGGCTCCCAGCAATAATCAAATTTATTGATGATGATGATGATGATGATGATTTTGGAAATTTCATATAATACATTTTTAATGGTTTTTTCTTAAGATTTATTTATTATTATACATAAGTACCCTGTAGCTGTCTTCAGATGCACCAGAAGAGGGCGTCAGATCTCATTATGTATGGGTGGTTGTGAGTTACCATATGGTTGCTGGATTTGAACTCAGGACCTTCGGAAGAGCAGTCAGTGCTCTTACCCGCTGAGCCATCTCCCCAGCCCCCATATAATACATTTTCAAAGTCTGTATCTATTACTTGGGTTCTGGTGGCTGAACTCAGATTGTCAGGCTTGTTCTGAAAAAACTTTTTACCCACGTGTCTGAGACTCTGTCTTGAAATAAAACAGGTATGGTGGCTCATGCCTATAATCCCAGCACTCTGGAAACTAAAGCAAGATTACCTAGACTGTATAGAAAGTTAGGCCAGCTTGGGCTATAAAGTGTCAAAAAAATGGCATCAGGCAGTGGTGGTGCACACCTTTAATCCCAGCACTTGGGAAGTAGAGGCAGGTGGATTTCTGAGTTCGAGACCAGCCTGGTCTACAGAGTGAGTTCCAGGACAGCCAGGGCTATACAGAGAAACCTTGTCTCAAAAAAACAAAAACAAACAAACAAACAAAAAAACCAATAAAAGTAAAAACCCCAGACTGCTCTGATATAACTTGATTTGTTATAGGTTCTATTTTTCAAAATTTTTGATTGGTATGTCTTTTAAGCACAACTCATGGACTGAGAATGTAGCACAATTGGTAATGTGCTTGCCTAATATGCATGAATCCTTGGAATTGATTCCCAGTACCACAGCAACTGCATGTGGCAGATTCCTGTAAATCCCCGTATTGGGGGTGTGGTGGCAGAAGGATCAGAATCCAAGGCCATCCTTGGCTAACTAGTTGAATTCCAAGCCAGCTAGGGTTACAGAGGCCCAGTTTCAAAAGAGAGCAAACTTTCCATTGCCTGGAGGGTACGGAGAAGCTTTGCCTGGTCTGGCTTGTGTCTATTTGACTATCTAGGGTGACTGGACTATGGTCTAGAGACAGCTAAGCCACAAAGGAGGAGCTTGTCTGTCAGGATGGGGGAGTAGCTGGTCAGACAAAGTCTAGCCCAGAAGGAGGTGGTAAATATTTGTTATATGAGAAGATCGTCTCATTCCTCTGCTGCTTTTCAGATAGGTGGGGGTAACAAGCAGCCTCTAAGAGGGGGTAAAAACATGTCCAGGGAAATTGAAGTCTCCAATGATTGGAACTCTACCAAGCTCTGACAGTTCTCTTGCCTGTTCTTGTTGAATACCCCTCACCTCCTCACCTGAGCTCAGCTCCTTCCCAACAGGACTGTTCTGCGGACCCACCATGATCCAGGCTGCGTTGTTCTTACTGTCCTCAGTGACCGCCTTTCTGTGGAAGACTCAACATGGTGGCCTGCCAGCTGTCACAGAAACTGAACCTACATCAAACGTGCTCCCCAGCAAGATTCCTCCTCCAACCACCAGTACCTGCCAGAGCCTCTTGTACATGGTGCCCCCTGTAGCTCCCCTGTCTGAGTACTTGTCCCTCTTAGCACTGAGAGTTGTCCTGGACAACAACGGCTGCCTGCTGAGGCCTACGCTCTGCAGCTCTGGCTCAGTGAGATGGGAGGGAAAGACAGCACAGAAGCCCTGATCCTCGAGACTCGAAAGCATAGTCAGGAGGAAGGGATTGGCGATAAGGAAGTCATTCTGGGGCATCTGGTGCCACCCCGGGGGAAAGAAAGAGGGTTCAGCGCTCAGTTAACCTGCCTGAGGTGTGCACCTCTGAACCTGGGTGGGTGTTTTACGAGATGGCACAGGTGCTGGTTGAGAGGGCGGAGAGCTCCCTTCCAGTGACCTGGTAAGAGAGTTCAAGGCTTCTGCAGCAAATGTCACTCAGCAGTGTACCGTGGAGTCTTGGGAACATATGAATGAAGTAGGCAAAAGACTGATGAAGGACCCAAACATTAAAGACACCATGATTCCTGTAGAAGATCGAGTATACCTCGTTGCTCGACTTGCAGTTGTTCTGAAATATTTTCTTGAGCCTTCTGTGGGAATACTTTCAGACCTATTTTGGCTAGACAAAGCCTCCTAAGCATGGCGTGAACTTTCTCATAGCCCTTTAGTAGGTGTGCACACAGCAACTGCTATGGTGTGTAGCTAGACACTAGCTGCATTTTACCATTGCTACATTGTCTTCCTAATGCATAGATGGTTGATATGACTGCAGTCTTTCAGTTTCTAAGTGCTATGGGTATTGCAATTTCCCTCTTTACCGGCTTAGCGCTTTCTAATTCCCCAGCTGAAATCTGTGCCTTGGTTGTGTTCATCTCCATTTGTTTTGGGATATTAAGGGAAGGAAGGTTTGTTGTTTTGTTTTGTTTTTGAGACCAGGTAACCCTGGCTGGTCTGGAACTCAGATATCCACCTGCCTTTGCCTCCACATGCTGAGATTAAAGATGTGCACCACCATGACTGGATTTGTTCTGGTATTTTGAGATCGTCTTGTTTCGTGGCCATTGCTCTTGCTATTGTAGCCCAGGCTAGCCTCAAATTTATGGGACTCCTACTTCAGCTTTCCAAGTGCTAGGATTATAGACCTGTGCCCTCACCTCTGTTTTCGTAGTGTCGGGATCGAACCTGGGGCTTCAAGAGTACTAGACAAGCAGTCTACTACTAAGCTACCATCACAGCCTACTTATGTTAACTCTTAACCAGATAAGACAAATAAAAAGCTGCTTCTATATTGGAATCATTGATTTGGGAGCTTTAAGGGAGTTTAATATAAATTCATGGCTCCAGTTGGCCTGGAACTCAGTACAACGTTCACGCTGGCTCTGAGGTTGGAGTGGTCCTCTTGCCTCAGGCTGAGAAGTTCTTATCTGGCTTCCAGGCTCTCTAGACTGGGTTTTTGTGGCTCTGAAAGAGTTAAATTTAAAACTTGTGCTGGCTAATGAGAAAATTGCAGGTTTGAAGAAAAACACAGTGGACCAAGGTCAAATATGTCCAAATAAGCCTGGGCAAAAATAAGCAAGCGGTTAAGACATTCTGGGAACTAACAGGCTAAAAAGATATAGAAGAGAAAGCATGCAAGGACATGTCTGAGCAGACACTGGGTAGTGGGCCATCTGGTCCTCTTAGATATGGTTTAAGGTCAGATGCTCTATTGACTCAGATTACCACACTTAGGAATTTTCCACTCTGTTCTGCACGTAATATAGTTGATATTTGAACTAGCCAATCATGTATAGCCACACTGATTCCTTTGTTCCCCCAGACCTTTTTCCTATATAAACCCCTAACCCCTGAGCCTCGTGGTCTATTCCCTTGTCTCCTGCGTGAGATTGGGGGTTGAACCAGAGCTCCGAATAAAACTGCCTCTTGTGATTACATCAAGACGGTCTCTCATGATTCCTTGGGTGCACATCCTCCCGAGATTTGAGTGGGGGTCTCCCTATGGGGGTCTTTCAGCTCCTTCTATAACCTAGAGAGGGCTGTGAGGGACGTGGAGCTCATTCCAATGTCTTTAGGCCTAAGGTTTGAGCAATGAGTGCGAATGGGCAGATACTTGTAGAGAAACAGCCATTTCCCCTGTTCATGGGTCAGGGGGCTGGATAGGGTCCACACCTCCCAGAGCTGTCTCAGCTCTCCCCAGCAGGACCACACTGGACTTTGGGGGTTCCTGTCATGATATGGAAGCGGAACAGTATAGTGATGGACATCAAGTTGAGCAGTTATCATTCCTGTTTCTTTTTAAATTGTTTATTGTATTTATTATTAATAGTGTGTGAGTGGGAAATCACGGCCACTGCATACGAGGAGGTCAGGTGTACACACAAGTCAGAGGACAACACTCATGAGTCATTGCTGTCATTCCCCGTGGGTTCTGGTGGTTACATTTCTGTCCCCAGGCGTGATGGAAACACTTTTACCTTCTGAGTCATCTTTCCACCCCCAACTCTCATTCCATGGGCCCAGCCTAAAAGGAACACAAGCTCAGGGTTGACGCCTAAGATACTGTACAAGAATACCCTCTGAGCCAAACTGCTGCAGACCCTGCTTGCAAAAACCACCATGGCTGGGCTTGTTGATAGCTGACCTTTCCTGACAGACCCTCATCTGAGCATCCAGTCACTCCTCCCAGCCAACTACAGGTAATTCTGCCCTAATTGTACATATCCTCAGGATTTCAGGGAGAGGTTAGAGAGTATAAACTTTGAGCAGTGGAAGAAGGGGGTGGGGGGCATCTAAGCAAGGTGGAGAACCCATATCCATACTGAGGCCACAGCTTTGGGGTTACCCACGCTCTATAAGCAACCCTGGTAACGCCTAATAAACTGATTTAGCTCCCAGGGTTAACTTTGGTGGAGTGGGACTTTGGTTTGTCACTGGGGCTTTCTGAGGACAGATGCTGCCTCAGCTGAGCCCTGGGTGCTCTTCAGACCATAGCCTAAGGGGAGCAGGCCAGACCCAGCTAGGCCTCACCTAAGACTCCTGGCCTGGAGTCACTGCCTCCTGCTGTATTTGTTGCCATTTCTTAAAGACCCAGATTAAGACATGATCTCCTCCCCCCCTCTTTTTTTCCCACTTCTGGGGTTCTTATACCAGATCCTGATCCAAAATTTCTTGCTTAATGACAGCCTTTTGTCTGCCCCTCCCCCACCCCAGGCAAACTGCTATCGCCTAAGCTGTAGGCTGTGGTGTAAAAGACATACTGGCTTTTTTCTTCAACCAGATAGGAAAGCTAGCCATTTAGACAGGGTTTTTCCAGGGCACGTCCTGGTCACTCTCTCCTGCAGCTTTTAGGAAGAGCTCAGCCTGCTACAGGGTGGGCAAGTAAGCTGTCCTCACCATGCTGTGCACAGGTAGAAAAAGAATGTGAAGACATGGTCCAGCTCTTGCCCGGAGCAGGAATCTACTGTACCCAGGTACACACAGTTCTTCACCCCACTGCTCAGATCCACTCTGTCAAACCAAGGGGAAGGAAGGCTAAGATGAGATCAGAGACATTGACTGTAATTTTCTAACCATGTTAAAATTGCCAGATAGACACAGGGTCGCCATGTCTATATACTACATGCAGTGATGACTGACTGACTGGGACTTACATGCAGTGATGACTGACTGACTGGATTTTACATGCAGTGATGACTGACTGGCTGGGATTTCCATGCAGTGATGACTGACTAAGATTTCCATGCAGTGATGATTGACTGGCTGGGATTTCCATGCAGTAATGACTGGCTGGCTGGGACTTCCATGCAGTGATGACTGACTGGCTGGGATTTCCATGCAGTAATGACTGACTGGCTGGGATTTACATGCAGTGATGATGACTGGCTGGGATTTACATGCAGTGATGATGACTGGCTGGGATTTCCATGCAGAGATGACTGACTGGCTGGGATTTACATGCAGTGATGACTGACTGGCTGGGATTTCCATGCAGTAATGACTGGCTGGCTGGGACTTCCATGCAGTGATGACTGACTGGCTGGGATTTCCATGCAGTAATGACTGACAGGCTGGGATTTACATGAAGTGATGACTGACTGGCTGGGATTTCCATGCAGTGATGACTGACTGACTGGGAATTACATGCAGTGATGACTGACTGGCTGAGATTTACATGCAGAGACTACTGACTGGTTAGGATTTACATGCAGTGATGAATGACTGAGATTTACATGCAGTGATGAATGACTGGGAATTACATGCAG
>NW_022196910.1:55481703-55482173 GCF_008632895.1 Mastomys coucha
CATGCAGTGATGACTGACTGGGATTTACATGCAGTGATGACTGACTGGCTGGGATTTCCATGCATGATTACTTACTGGGACTTACATGCAGTGATGACTGACTGACTGGAATTTACATGCAGTGATGACTGACTGACTCGGATTTACATGCAGTAATGACTGACTGCTTGGGATTTCCATGCAGTGATGACTGACTGGCTGGGATTTATATGTAGTGATGACTGACTGCCTGGGATTTCTATGCAGTGATGATTGACTGATTGGGAATTACATGCAGTGATGACTGACTGACTGGCATTTAATTGCAGTGATGACTGACTGACTGGAATTTAATTGCAGTGATGACTGACTGACTGGAATTTACAAGCAGAAATGATTGACTGACTGAGATTTACATGCAGAGATGACTGACTGGCTGGGATTTATATGTAGTGATGACTGACTGCCTGGGATTTCCATGCAGTGATGAT
>NW_022196910.1:55483595-55484665 GCF_008632895.1 Mastomys coucha
CTTGCAGTAATGACTGACTGGCTGGGATTTACATGCAGTGATGACTGACTTGCTGGGATTTCCATGCACTGATGACTGACTGGCTGGAATTTCCATGCAGTAATGAATGACTGGCTGGGATTTATATGTAATAATGACGGACTGCCTGGGATTTCCATGCAGTGATGATTGACTGATTAGGAATTACATGCAGTGATGACTGACTGACTGGCATTTAATTGCAGTGATGACTGACTGACTGGGATTTACATGCCGTGATGACGGACTGGGATTTACATGCAGTGATGACTGACTGGCATTTACATGCAGTGATGACTGACTGGCTGGGATTTCCTTGCAGTGATGACTGACTGACTGGATTTTACATGCAGTGATGACTGACTGGCTGGGATTTACATGCAGTGATGACTGATTGGCTGGGATTTCCATGCAGTGATGACTGACTGACTGGGAATTACATGCAGTGATGACTGACTGGCTGAGATTTACATGCAGAGACTACTGACTGGCTGGGATTTCCATGCAGTGATGACTGACTAGGATTTACATGCAGTGATGACTGATTGGCTGGGATGTCCATGCAGTGATGACTGACTGACTGGGAATTACATGCAGTGATGACTGACTGGCTGAGATTTACATGCAGAGACTACTGACTGGCTGGGATTTCCATGCAGTGATGACTGACTGACTGGATTTTACATGCAGAGATGACTGACTGGCTGGGATTTCCATGCAGTAATGACTGGCTGGCTTGGACTTCCATGCAGTGATGACTGACTGGCTGGGATTTCCATGCAGTAATGACTGACTGACTGGGATTTACATGCAGTGATGACTGACTGACTGGGAATTACATGCAGTGATGACTGACTGACTGAGATTTACATGCAGTGATGACTGACTGGCTGGGATTTCCATGCATGATAACTTACTGGGACTTACATTCAGTGATGACTGACTTGCTGGGATTTACATGCCGTGATGAGTGACTGACTGGAATTTACAAGCAGTGATGACTGACTGGGATTTAAATGCAGTGATGAATGACTGGGATTTCCATGCAGTGA
>NW_022196910.1:55486274-55488720 GCF_008632895.1 Mastomys coucha
AACTGTCTGGGAATTACATGCAGTGATGACTGACCTACTGGGTATTACATGCAGTGATGACTAACTGACTGGGAATTACATGCAGTGATGACTGACTGGCTGGGATTTCCATGCAATGATGACTGACTGGCTGGGATTTATATGTAGTGATGACTGACTGTCTCAGATTTCCATGCAGTGATGATTGACTGATTGGGAATTACATGCAGTGATGACTGACTGACTGGCACTTAATTGCAGTGATGACTGACTGACTGGAATTTACAAGCAGAGATGACTGACTGACTGAGATTTACATGCAGAGACTACTGACTGGCTGGAATTTCCATGCAGTGATGACTGACTGGGATTTGCATGCAGTGATGACTGACTGGCTGGGATTTCCATGCATGATGACTTACTGTGACTTACATGCAGTGATGACTGACTGACTGGGATTTACATTCAGTAATGACTGACTGGCTGGGATTTCGATGCAGTGATGACTGACTGGCTGGGATTTATATGTAGTGATGACTGACTGCCTGGGATTTCCATGCAGTGATGATTGACTGATTGGGAATTACATGCAGTGATGACTGACTGACTCGCATTTAATTGCTGTGATGACTGACTGACTGGCATTTAATTGCTGTGATGACTGACTGACTGGGAATTACATGCAGTGATGACTAACTGACTGGGAATTACATGCAGTGATGACTGACTGACTGGTATTTACATGCAGTGATGACTGACTGGCTGGGATTTACATGCAGTGATGACTGAGTGACTGGCATTTATATGCAGTGATGACTGACTGACTGGATTTCACAAGCAGAGATGACTGACGGACTGGAATTTACACGCAGAGATGACTGACTGACAGAGATTTACATGCAGTGATGACTGACGGACTGGTATTTACATGCAGTGATGAATGACTGGCTGGGATTTACATGCAGTGATGACTGACTGACTGGAATTTACATGCAGTGATGACTGACTGACTGGATTTCACAAGCAGAGATGACTGACTGACTGGAATTTACATGCAGTGATGACTAACTGACTGGGAATTACATGCAGTGATAACTGACTGACTGGGAATTACACGCAGTGATGACTAACTGACTGCTAATTACATGCAGTGATGACTGACTGACTGGGATTTACAAGCAGTGATGACTGACTGGCTGGGATTTATATGCAGTGATGACTGACTGATTGGGATTTACATGCAGTGATGACTGACTGATTGGGATTTACAAGCAGTGATGACTGATTGGCGTGGATTTACATGCAGTGATGACTGACTGGCTGGGACTTACATGCAGTGATGACTAACTGACTGGTAATTACCTGCAGTGATGACTAACTGACTGGTAATTACATGCAGTGATGACTGACTGGGATTTATATGCAGTGATGACTTATTGGGATTTACATGCAGTGGTGACTGACTGGCAGGGATTTACATGCCGTGATGACTGACATGACTGTGAATTACATGCAATGATGAGTGGCTGGGATTTATATGCAGTGATGACTTACTGGGATTTCCATGCAGTGATGACTGACTGGCTGGGATTTACATGCAATGATGACTGACTGACTGAAATTTTCATGCAGAGATGACTGACTGACTGAGATTTACATGCAGTGATGACTGACTGACTGGCAATTACATGCAGTGATGACTAACTGACTGGGAATTACAAGCAGTGATGACTGACTGACTGGTATTTCCATGCAGTGATGACTGACTGGCTGGGATTTACATGCAGTGATGACTGACTGACTGAGATTTACATGCAGAGATGACTGACTGACTGGGTTTACATGCAGAGATGACTGACTGACTGAGATTTATATCCAGTGATGACTGACTGACTCGGATGGACATGAAGTGATGATTGACTGACTGGGATTTACATGCAGTGATGACTGACTGGCTGGGATTTACATGCAGTGATGACTGACTGATTGGGATTTACAAGCAGTGATGACTGACTGGCTTGGATTTACATGCAGTGATGACTGACTGGCTGGGACTTACATGCAGGGATGACTAACTGACTGGTAATTACCTGCATTGATAACTAACTGACTGGTAATTACCTGCAGTGATGACTAACTGACTGGTAATTACATGCCGTGATGACTGACTGACTGGGATATACATGCAGTGATGACTGACTGACTGGGAATTACATGCAGTGTTGACTGACTGGGATTTATATGCAGTGATGACTTATTGGGATTTACATGCAGTGGTGACTGACTGGCTGGGATTTAAATGCCGTGATGACTGACTGACTGGGAATTACATGCAGTGATGAGTGGCTGGGATTTATATGCAGTGATGACTGACTGCCTGGGATTTCCAAGCAGTGATAACTGACTGACTGGAATTTACAAGCAGAGATGACTGACTGACTGAGATTTACATGCAGAGACTACTGAC
>NW_022196910.1:55490324-55490558 GCF_008632895.1 Mastomys coucha
CAGTGAGGACTGACTGACTGGGATTTACATGCAGTTATGACTGACTGGCTGGGATTTCATGCAGAGATGACTGTCTGACTGAGATTTACATCCAGTGATGACTGACTGGCTGGGAATTACATGCAGTGATGACTGACTAACTGGGAATTACATGCAGTGATGACTAACTGGCTGGGATTTACATGCAGTGATGACTGACTTACTGACTGGAATTTACATGCAGAGATGACTGAC
>NW_022196910.1:55490569-55491818 GCF_008632895.1 Mastomys coucha
AGTGATGACTGACTGACTGAGATTTATATCTAGTGATGACTGACTGACTCGGATTGACTTGCAGTGATGACTGACTTACTGGGAATTACATGCAGTGATGACTAACTGACTGCTAATTACATTCAGTGGTGACTGAGTGACTGGCATTTACATGCAGTGATGACTGACTGGCTGGGATTTACATGCAGTGATGAATGACTGACTGAGATTTATATCTAGTGATGACTGACTGACTCGGATTGACATGTAGTGATGACTGACTGACAGGGAATTACATGTAGTGATGACTGACTGACTGGGAATTACATGCAGTTATGACTAACTGACTGGGATTTACATGCAGTGATGACTGACTGGCTGGGATTTACATGCAGTGATGACTGACTGACTGAGATTTATATCTAGTGATGACTGACTGACTCTGATTGACATGTAGTGATGACTGACTGACTGGGAATTACATGTAGTGATGACTGACTGACTGGGAATTACATGCAGTTATGACTAACTGACTGGGAATTACATGCAGTGATGACTGACTGACTGGGAATTACATGCACTGATGACTGACTGGCTGGGATTTACATGCAGTGATGACTGACTGACTGGGAATTACATGCAGTTATGACTGACTGGCTGGGATTTACATGCAGTGATGACTGACTGGGATTTATATGCAGTGATGACTTATTGGGATTTACATGCCGTGGTGACTGACTGGCTGGGATTTACATGCAGTGATGACTGACTGACTGACATTTACATGCAGTGATGACTGACTGACTGGGAATTACATGCAGTGATGACTAACTGACTGCTAATTACATGCAGTGATGACTGACTTACTGGGAATTACATGCAGTGATGACTAACTGACTGCTAATTACATGCAGTGATGATTGACTGACTGGATTTCACAAGCAGAGATGACTGACTGACTGGAATATACATGCAGAGATGACTGACTGACTGAGATTTTCATGCAGTGATGACTAACTGACTGGGAATTACATGCAGTGATGACTAACTGACTGCTAATTACATGCAGTGATGACTAACTGACTGGGATTTACAATTCAGTGATGACTGACTGGCTGGGATTTACATGCAGAGATGACTGACTGACTGAGATTTACATCCAGTGATGACTGACTGACTGGGATTGACATGCAGACATGACTGACTGACTGAGATTTACATCCAGTGATGACTGACTGACTGGGATTGACATGCAGTAATGACTGACTGA
>NW_022196910.1:55492326-55494962 GCF_008632895.1 Mastomys coucha
ATGACTGACTGGCTGGGATTTACATGCAGTGATGACTGACTGGCTGGGATTTACATGCAGTGATGACTAACTGACTCGTAATTACCTGCAGTGATGACTAACTGACTGGTAATTACATGCAGTGATGACTGACTGGCTGGTATTTACATGCAGTGATGACTGACTGGCTGGGATTTACATGCAGTGATGAATGACTGACTGAAAATTACATGCAGTGATGAATGACTGACTAAGAATTGCATGCAGTGATGAATGACTGGCTGGGATTTACATGCAGTGATGACTGACAGACTGGGATTTACATGCAGTGATGACTGACTGACTGGGATTTACATGCAGTGATGACTGACTGGCTGGGATTTACGTGCAGAGATGACTGACTGACTAAAATATACATGCAGTGATGACTGACGGACTTGGAATTACATGCAGTGATGACTGACTGGGATTTATATGCAGTGATGACTTATTGGGATTTACATGCAGTGGTGACTGACTGGCAGGGATTTACATGCCGTGATGACTGACTGACTGGGAATTACATGGAGTGATGACTGACTGACTGGGAATTACATGCAGTGATGACTGACTGACTGGTATTTACATGCAGTGATGACTGACTGGCTGGGATTTACATGCAGTGATGACTGACTGGCATTTACATGCAGTGATGACTGACTGACAGGAATTCACAAGCAGAGATGACTTACTGACTGAGATTTACATGCAGAGATGACTGCCTGACTGGGATTTCCTTGCTGTGATGACTGACTGGCTGGGATTTACATGCAGTGATGACTGACTGACTGGAATTTACATGCAGAGATTACTGACTGAGATTTACATGCAGTGATGACTAACTGACTGGGAATTACATGCAGTGATGACTGACTGACTGGTATTTCCATGCAGTGATGACTGACTGGCTGGGATTTACATGCAGTGATGACTGACTGACTGACATTTATATCCAGTGATGACTGACTGACTCGGATTGACATGCAGTGATGACTGACTGACTGGGAATTACATGTAGTGATGACTGACTGACGGGAATTACATGCAGTGATGACTAACTGACTGGGAATTACATGCAGTGATGACTGACTGACTGGGAATTTACATGCAGAGATGACTGACTGACTGAGATTTACATGCAGTGATGACTGACTGACTGAGATTTATATCCAGTGATGACTGACTGACTCGGATTGACATGCAGTAATGACTGACTGACTGGGAATTACATGTAGTGATGACTGTCTGACTGGGAATTACATGCAGTGATGACTAACTGACTGGGAATTACATGCAGTGATGACTGTCTGACTGGGAATTACATGCAGTGATGACTAACTGACTGGTAATTACCTGCAGTGATGACTAACTGACTGGTAATTACATGCAGTGATGACTGACTGGCTGGGATTTACATGCAGTGATGACTGACTGACTGGGAATTACATGCAGTTATGACTGACCGGCTGGGATTTACATGCAGTGATGACTGACTGGGATTTATATGCAGTGATGACTTATCGGGATTTACATGCCTTGGTGACTGACTGGCTGGGTTTACATGCAGTGATGACTGACTGACTGACTGGAATTTACATGCAGAGATGACTGACTGACTGACATTTACATGCAGTGATGACTGACTAACTGGGAATTACATGCAGTGATGACTAACTGGCATTTACATGCAGTGATGACTGACTGGATTTCACAAGCAGAGATGACTGACTGACTGGAATTTACATGCAGAGATGTTGACTGACTGAGATTTTCATGCAGTGATGACTGACTGACTGGGAATTACATGCAGTTATGACTAACTGACTGGGAATTACATGCAATGATGACTAACTGACTGCTAATTACATGCAGTGATGACTGACTGGCTGGGATTTACATGCAGTGATGACTGACTGGCTGGGATTTACATGCAGTGATGACTGACTGGCTGAGATTTACATGCAGAGATGACTGACTGACTGAGATTTACATCCTGTGATGACTGACTGACTGGGATTGACATGCAGAGATGACTGACTGACTGAGATTTACATCCAGTGATGATGACTGACTGGGATTGACATGCAGTAATGACTGACTGACTGGGAATTACATGCAGTGATGACTGAATCACTGGGAATTACATGCAGTGATGACTAACTGACTGGAAATTACCTGCAGTGATGACTAACTGACTGGTAATTACATGTAGTGATGACTGACTGGCTGGGATTTACATGGAGTGATGACTGACTGGCTGGGATTTACATGCAGTGATGACTGACTGACTGGGATTTACTTGCAGTGATGACTGACTGGGATTTATATACAGTGATGACTGACTGGCTGGGATTTACATGCAGAGATGACTGACTGACTGGGAATTACATGCAGTGATAACTGACTGACTGGGAATTACATGCAGTGATGACTGACTGGCTGAGATTTACATCCAGTGATGACTGACTGACTGGGATTGACATGCAGAGATCACTGACTGACTGAGATTTATGTCCAGTGATGACTGACTGACTGAGATTGACATGCAGCGATGACTAACTGACTGCTAATTACATGCAGTGATGACTGACTGACTGGGATTTACAAGCAGTGATGAC
>NW_022196910.1:55495815-55496168 GCF_008632895.1 Mastomys coucha
CATGTAGTGATGACTAACTGACTGCTAATTACATGCAGTGATGACTGACTGACTGGGATTTACATGCACTGATTACTGACTGGCTGGGATTTACATGCAGAGATGACTGACTGTCTGAGATTTACATCCAATGATGACTGACTGACTGGGATTGACATGCAGAGATCACTGACTGACTGAGATTTACGTCCAGTGATGACTGACTGACTGAGATTGACATGCAGCGCTGACTAACTGACTGCTAATTACATGCAGTGATGACTGACTGACTGGGATTTACAAGCTGTGATGACTGACTGGCTGGGATTTACATGCAGTGATGACTGACTGACTGGGATGTACAAGCAGTGATG
>NW_022196910.1:55496888-55497839 GCF_008632895.1 Mastomys coucha
TGACTGGGAATTACATGCAGTGATGAATGACTGGCTGGGATTTACATGCAGTGATGACTGACTGACTGGGAATTACATGTAGTGATGACTTACTGGCTGGGATTTACGTGCAGAGATGACTGTCTGACTGGAATATACTTGCAGTGATGACTGACAGACTTGGAATTACATGCAGTGATGACTGACTGGGATTTATATGCAGTGATGACTTATTGGGATTTACATGCAGTGGTGACTGACTGGCTGGGATTTACATGCCGTAATGACTGGCTGACTGGGAATTACATGCAGTGATGACTGACTGACTGGTATTTACATGCAGTGATGACTGACTGGCTGGGAATTACATGCAGTGATGACTGACTGACTGGAATTCACAAGCACAGATGACTGACTAACTGAGATTTACATGCAGAGATGACTGACTCACTGGGATTTACATGCAGTGATGACTGACTGACTGGGATTTACAAGCAGTGATGACTGACTGGCTGGGATTTACATGCAGTGATGACTAACTGACTGGTAATTGCCTGCAGTGATGACTAACTGACTGGTAATTACCTGCAGTGATGACTAACTGACTGGTAATTACATGCAGTGATGACTGACTGACTGGGATATACATGCAGTGATGACTGACTGACTGGTAATTACATGCAGTGTTGACTGACTGGGATTTATATGCAGTGATGACTTATTGGGATTTACATGCAGTGGTGACTGACTGGCTGGGATTTACATGACGTGATGACTGACTGACTGGGAATTACATGCAGTGATGAGTGGCTGGGATTTATATGCAGTGATGACTTACTGGGACTTACATTCAGTGATGACTGACTGGCTGGGATTTCCTTGCAGTGATGACTGACTGGCTGCGATTTCCATGCAGTGATGACTGACTGGCTGGGATTTACATGCAGTGATGACTGACTGACTGGAATTTAC
>NW_022196910.1:55498541-55499655 GCF_008632895.1 Mastomys coucha
GACTGGGATTTACATGCAGTGATGACTGACTGGCTGGGATTTACATGCAGTGATGAGTGACTGACTGGTATTTACATGCAGTGATGACTGACTGACTGAGATTTATATCCAGTGATGACTGAGTGACTCGGATTGACATGCAGTGATGACTGACTGACTGGGAATTACATGTAGTGATGACTGACTGACTGGGAATTACATGCAGTGTTGACTGACTCACTGGGATTTACATGCAGAGATGACTGACTGACTGAGACTTACATGCAGAGATGACTGACTGGGATTTACATGCAGTGATGACTGACTGACTGGGATTTACATGCAGTGATGACTGACTGTCTGGGATTTACATGCAGTGATGAGTGACTGACTGGGAATTGCATGCAGTGATAACTGACTGACTGGGATTTACATGCAATGATGACTGTCTGGCTGGGATTTACATGCAGTGATGACTGACTGGCTGGGATTTACATGCAGTGATGACTGACTGACTGGTATTTCCATGCAGTGATGACTGACTGGCTGGGATTTACATGCAGTGATGACTGACTGACTGGAATTTACATGCAGAGGTGACTGGGATTTAGCAGCTAGTCAAGACAAAAGCTCTTCTGGTAGAATCAAGGAGGAAGGTGTATGTGGCCATCACATAGAACCAGCAAGCATCATGTTCTGTTAGACTAATAACTAGGCTGAAGACACAGCTCATGGATTAAGGGCACTGGCTGCTCTTTGAGAGTGTTCCAGTTCAATTCCCAACACACAAGTCTTCTTGATCAACTGTTTATATAGGAGGCTCTGACACCCTCACACAGACACACATGCGCCATGCAGGCAAAACTTCAATGCACATAAAATCAAAAACAAATGAATCCCTGCACTGAAGAGGCAGAGCAGCCAGAGCTGTACAGAGAAATGCTGTCTTGGAGTGAGAATGGGGAGGTGAGGGAGTGGGGATAGAAAAGGACAGCTGGGCAGTGGTCGCGCATGCCTTTAATCCCAGCACTTGGGAGGCAGAGGCAAGCAGATTTCTGAGTTCGAGGTGCCTGGTCTACAGAGTGAGTTCCAGGACAGCCAGGGCTATACAGAGAAACCCTGTCTCGAAAAACCA
>NW_022196910.1:55499704-55501963 GCF_008632895.1 Mastomys coucha
AAAAAAAAAAAAAAAAAAAAAAAAAAAAAGAAGAAGAAGAAGAAGAAGAAGAAGTTGTTTAAGCTACATCTACATATTGACTTTTAGGCTACCTTAGGCAACATGAGAGAGCTTGTCTCAAAAAAACAAAAACAAAAACAAAAACAAAAACAAACAAACAAAAAACAGTGGGAGTGGGTGACAGGTATCAGTTTCCTCTGAAGTTGAAACCTTCCATCTTAGAGTAAGACATAGAGGGAGGTGAGGACGGAGAGGAGCCAATAGCCTTGAATGATAACAGGCCACTCTTAGACTATGAAAAGGAGACAATTAAGTGTTCCCAGACAGCTGCGGCCAGTGTAAGAACACACCAGCTTCTTTCTGCTTGCACATGTTACTTTCCCCAGGTCTGAAAGGTCCCTTTCCAGCTGCCCGGTTCCGCCACGCTGTCTGAACATTTGTTACCAGGTTTGAAGGACGGCATTCCTTTATCCTCTCCTGTAATGCCAAGGTTTGAAAACCCCACTTGCAGGTTTTTTCCTTTATAACCCCCCTTTCACTTAGACCTGGGGGTTCACTCTCTTTCCTGTTCCATCAGGAAGTTTGGTGACCCAAAGCTCATATGATCACAGCGGTTGTGATTCCTGGAGGTCTCTTTGGAGTTTTTACAATCTGGGCACAACACATGAATGTGACCAGAAGGGGTGGGAAGAGAGGGCATGAATGTTACCAGAGGTGGGAAAAAGAGGGGGGATGAATGTAACCAGAAAAGGGGGGGAAGAGGGAGAGTGAGTGTGAGCAGAATGTGTTCTATGTATATCTGAAACTTTAAAAAGGAGGTTAAAAGTGATGGAGGAAGACAGCTGATGTTGACTCTCCCTCCATATGTGCATACACCACACCTGCATATCTGTCTGGGCCCTACATGCATGCCTCAGACTCCCTGAACTGGAATCAAGAGGAGAGTTATGAGCAGCTGTGTGCGTGCTGGGCTTGAACTCAAGTTTTCTGGAAGAATAGCCAATGCTCTTAACTGAGCCATCTCTCTGGCTCCCAATCATATTTGTTTTTAAAGAAGGATCATGAGTGTTTGAGAGGCTGAGGCAGGACTGCAGAAAGTTCAGGGCCAGCTGGGCTACATAGAGTATTAAGCCATCCAGAGCCTCGTAGCAGGACAAGAACAAAACAGCAAGAGAGTTATGGACTAGACTTGTGACCTTTCCCTGAATCTGGTAGGTTTGCTTCTCTAGACAGCAAACGCGTTAAGAGGAGACAAGGAAATGACCTTCAGCAAGTCTGTCACAGACAAAATAATTCACACTCTAAAATTCTGAGATAATCTCAGAATGTGGTTAGTATCTCACGTCTATAATCCCAGCCCTTGTGAAGGGCTTGTCTAGAATCACAAAGTTCTAGGGTCCATCCCTCACACAGCAGAAAACCAAGTGTGGTATGAATACCTATGACCTCAGCACTAGAAGTAAAGCTAAGAGAATTGGAAGCTCAAGGTTGTCCTTAGCTACTAGTGAACTTCAAGACCTGGATGCAGAAGATGCTGTTAAAAAAAAAAAAAAAAACAACAGCTGCTGGGTAGTGGTGGCACACACCTTTAATCCCAGCACTTAGGAGGCAGAGGCAGGGAGATCTCTGAGTTCAAGACCAGCTTGGACCTCAGAATGAGTTCAGGACAGCCAGGACTACACAGAGAGACCCTGTCTCAAAAACCAAACAAACAAATACCCCTACACACACACACACACACACACACACACACACACACACACACATACACTCACAAATTCTATGGGCTAAATAAATGGCTTAGTGGTTAAAAGCATATATATTGTTCTTGCAGAGATCCTGTCTCCCTTTTCAGGGTGAAACCTGCAGTCCCTGACATAGGGACAAGTGTGTTTCCCTGAAAACCTCAACATCTGTCTCCATAGAAGCAAGCCTCTCTCTCTCCATCATCACTGTCTCTGAATATAGCAGCATATGCCTGTGTGGAGGTAAATCAGGGCACAGTAAAGTCACAGAAATGGGACCCTGATCTGACAGGACTCACATCTGAGAAACCTCAGGCTCAGAGCTTAAGAGGAATGCAGATACAAGAGATCTTTTCCACTAAGAAGATTTCTAGGGGGCTAGAGAGGTGCTCAGCAGCCAAGAGGACCTGCTCTCTTCTGACCTCTGAGGGTATCAGACACATGGTACACACACACACACTCAGATACAGAAGAAAAAATAATAAAATTATATATATATATATATATATATATA
>NW_022196910.1:55503292-55504344 GCF_008632895.1 Mastomys coucha
GGCCTCAAACTCAGAAATCCACCTGCCTCTGCCTCCCAAGGGCTGGGATTAAAGGCATGCACCACCACTGCTCGGCAGGAAATTTCTTAATTAATGATGGATGGGGAAGGGCCCCGCCATTATGGGTGGTGCCATCCCTGGGCTTGTGGTCCTGCATCCTATAAGAAAGCAGGCTGAGCAAGCCAGTCTTTGCCTCAGCTCCTCCAGGCCCTGCTCCACTTGAGTTCCTACACCCTCAGTGCTCTTGATGATGAACTGTCACATGAACTGTGAGTGAAATAACTCCTCTCCTCCCTAGATTGTTTTTGATTGTGGTTTTTCATCACAGCAATGGTAGCCCTGAGATAGTCTCAGAGAAATGGAGAGGTTTCAGGTAACTGGTGGTTCTGGAGGGTCGGGTCAGAAACATGGGGATCTGAGTATACAGAGTGTTTAGTTACAGGGTAAGAGGAGGTATGTTACCATTGGTAGCTCTCTGAAGTCTCCAGTCAGGCCATGTGAGGTCTGTAAACTTACTTGAGAAAGTGATATATTGGGGCGGGGGTGTTGTACATGGTATGGCTTGAACAGCATATAAGAGAGAAAGCTAGGTATGGGTGCTCACAATTATAATCCCAGCACTGCAGAGAGTCTGGGCCACATAGGTAGCTGGTCCTCTGAGAGCCTGGCATGAAGACAAGGAAGAAGAGGAAACATTAGAGTCTTCTGGGCCCTCAGAAGAGGCCATTCCAAGAGTCAGGAGGCCAAGGAGGAAGCCTGAGGAGAAGCCATTGGGTTTGTTTTATGTTTTCTTGTCAAGTTGAGGATGGGCCCCACAGTGTCACACATTGTAGGCAAGGGTAGAAACCATTCAGATGACATCTTGATTTTGTACGAAGCTCAGAAAAGTGTGCGAAATCAATCTACACCGTGAGAGCGAGCCACCTTGCATCTGGTGGGATGCCCACTTTCTATGCTTGATGGGTTTCTTCTTCTGGCCTTGTAAATCTATACAATCTGAAATTTCACTTCTTCATTCTAAGAAAGACTTTTTTTTTTTTTTTTTTTTTTTT
>NW_022196910.1:55504525-55506666 GCF_008632895.1 Mastomys coucha
GGATTCAAGGCGTGCGCCACCACCGCCCAGCTAAGAAAAACTCTTAGAATTAATTTTTTTTCTCACTTCCTTTTTTTTTAGTTTATTTTTGAAACCCAGGGTCTGTGTTGATAGCTGCTGGGGACACTGAAATCATCTCGACATCCTTCCATATGGCTTCTCTATGCATAGAGAAGAGATTTAGCCATATTTCAATTCTTATCTTAAAACACTAGCAGACCTGTCTCTCTTGGGTATAGGCATGCTTTAGTGAGCCAAGGTCTGAGGTTGATATTTGAGCGTCATTTTCTTTTCTTTTCTTTCTTTTTTTCTTTTTCTTTTTTTTTTTTTGGTTTTGTGGAGACAGGGTTTCTCTGTGTAGCCCTGGCTGTCCTGGAACTCACTCTGTAGACCAGGCTGGCCTCGAACTCAGAAATCTGCCTGCCTATGCCTCCTAAGTGCTGGGATTAAAGGCATGTGCCACCAACACTGGGTCTTTTTCTTTTTTAAAAAAGATTTATTTATTTTATATATGTGAGTACACTGTAGCTGTCTCAGACATACCAGAAGAGGGCATTGGATTCCATTGCAGATGGTTGTGAGCCACTATGTGGTTACTAGGCTACACAGAAAAACCTTGTCTCAAAAAAACAAAAGAAAAAAGAAAAAAAAAAAGAAAATAATAATAACATTAGCTAAGGGCCCTGAGGTGGCTTAGTGGGTAAGGACATTTGCCAACAAGCCTGATGACCTGAGTTCTATCCCTGGGACACATATGGTGGACAGAGAGAAACAACTCTGGCAGGTTGTCCCATGAGCTCTGCACACGTGCCACATCAATGCCCCAAACAAACAAACAACAGACAAATGCAAAAACTTAACCAGAAGACTACACATACCCAAAATAATTTGAAATTACAGTAGCATCAACAGTGCTTTCAGGGGCAAGTCTGCTCACTCAGTCGTGGAAGTCAAGTGAGTTCATGTGTGTCGCTCTGTGTTGACACAGAAGTATTTCTCATTATGATTGACAACACCACACGAGTCATTAAAGATCTGCTGACAGAGGTGTTTTAGATTGGCTAATACCGTGCAAAATAATAACATACCCGCCTATGTTTCTGAGCTAGCATGAAAGATAAACCAATGTTTAAGAATCAGGAGGAGTGGTGGCACACTCCTTTAATCCCAGCATTTGGGAGGCAGAGGCAAGTGGATTTCTTAGTTCGAGGCCAGCCTGGTCTACAGAGTGAGTTCCAGGACAGCCAGAACTACACAGAGAAACCCTGTCTTGAAAACAAAACAAAACAAAAAATCAGGAGGAGGACCAGTTAAGAGTTCAGTGCTCCTAGAGAGGATACGAGTTCAGTTCCCAGGACCTGCACAGGGCCTAACAACTGTCTGTCACTCCATTCCAAGTGAATCCACACCCTGGTGGCAATCCTCCAGCCTGCCTCCAAGTGGTGAGGTTAAGAGTATGCCTGGGGGGCTGGAGAGATGGCTCAGTGGTTAAGAGCACTGACTGCTCTTCCAGAGGTTCAAATCCCAGCAACCACATGGTGGCTCACAGTCATCTGTAGCACCCTCTTCTGGTGTGTCTGAAGGCAGCTACAGTGTAATTAGATATAATAAATAAATAAATCTTTAAAAAAGAGTGTGCCTGCACTCCTTTATTGGTTGATTTGGAGTGGGGCTGTTGATGAAGTCTTAACTCAGAATTGTGGTTGCTTCATGGTTGGTGGATTATGTGCTTCTGAAATGTATGCATGCCACCTGGCAAACAGTTGTTTAGAATACTCTTAGACTCCTTCTAGTAAGGGGAGCAGACCTCACACCCTAGCTCAGGCTGGCCTGGAACTCACTGGATGGCTCAAAGCAGCGGCAAACTTTCAGCAATCCTCTTGCCTCAGCCTTCAGTATGGAAGGAATTCAGGCATGAGCCACTAGGACTGGCTTCCTTATAATCTTTCTAAATTCAGTTAAATAGATAATAATGTCCCAGGTTTCATTCTGATTTAAGTCATTTGAATGCCCTCCCTCTCTCTCCTCTTCCTTTCCCCCTCCCCCCTCCTCCTCCATCTCCCTCTCCTTCCTCTCTTCCTCCTTCCCGCTTCCCCTCCCCCTCTTCTCCCCTCCCCTCTCCTCCCCCTTCTCACATACAC
>NW_022196910.1:55507256-55512596 GCF_008632895.1 Mastomys coucha
AAAAAAAAAAAAAAAAAAAAAAAAAAAAAAAAGAAATCCTGCCTCAAAAACAAAAACAAAAAACAACAAAAATTATTGTTATATACATATATGTCTATGTGTATACATATATATTATAATATAACCTGTTTGGTCTGTATAATGTTACTTTTACATATGTTTTCTTTTTTGTTGTTGTTGGTTTTTTTCTACATATGTTTTCAGAGCTGTTGAGTTGGTGGTAGAAAACCCATTGGTACTTCTCCTGACATCAGGATTCCTTAGTTCCTGGTTCATTCTCTCTGGTTGAAGTCTCAAGAGCTTTCTCCCTTCCCCACTAGTGTGTCTTTTGGGGTCCTTGTTCAGTTCATGCTCAGGTAGTCTTGCCAATGGACTTTATGGGTGCAACTTTTGCATTTCTAGGAGACACAATCTGACAGCAAACTCCCTGACCGTGTGGCCCTTACAATCTTTCCACTCTCTGTTTTGCAAAGTTCCCTGAGCCTTAAGAATGTTTTGCAGAAGTATCCATGGAGACTGGACTCCCGGACTCTGCATTTTGATCGACTGCAATTTTCTGTAGTGGTTTCCATCTGTTGCAAAGAGAAGTCTCCTTGATGAGAGGCCAGGACTACGGGTACCTGTGGGTTTAAGGACAAAATTTAGAATGTCATTAGGGGCCGGGCAGTGGTGGCACATGCCTTTAATCCCAGCACTTGGGAGGCAGAGACAGGTGGATTTCTGAGTTCAAGGCCAGCCTGGTCTACAGAGTGAGTTCCAGGACAGCCAGAGCTATAAGGAGAAACCCTGTCTCAAAAAAAAACCCTAAAAAATTTGCTTTGTAGACCAGTTTGAGTAGGCTTCAAACATTGAGATCTGCTAGGACTCAAGATGCATGACCATCACCACCAGCTGGTTCCACAACTTTTAAAAATGTGGGAGAAAGGGCCAGAGAGATGGGTTAGTGGTTTAGAGCACTGGCTGCTCTTGCATATGACCCAAGTTCAATTCCTAGCACCCACAGAGCAGCTTACAACCCTCTGTAACTCTGGTTCCAGGGTTCTACACCCTCTTCTAGCCTCCTTGGGGACTGGGCACCTGCAGTGCACTTACAGATATACTGGAAAAGCACTCAGGTGCATAAAATAAAAATAAACAAATCTTCACAAACGACAAAACATGTCAGGCAGTGGTGTTGCATGCCTTTAATCCTAGAACTTAGGAGGCAGAGGCAGACAGATTTCTGAATTTCAGGGCAGCCTAGTCTACAGAGTGAGTTCTAGGACAGCCAGGGCTACACAGAGAAATCTTGTCTCGAAAAGCCAAAAAATAAAAAATAAAAAAATAAAAGAAATATGGGTGAAGATGTGCCAGTGGATTTGAAGTCTCTAAAGACCATCCTGGTGAGCATCAATACAGCCCAGCAGTCTACAGTTGACAGTCCTTGGTAGACTCTGTCCTTGTCCCAAATTAAGGCCAGATGACCTTCATGGAGGATAAGATCAATGTCCTTGCTGTTGAACCTTTCTGTCCTGGCTTATTTGCAAAGGCCCTAGCCAATGTCAACACTGGGAGCCTCATCTGCACCACAGGGGCTGATGGGTTTGCTCTAGTGTCAGTCCAGCCCCTTTCACCTCAGTGGCCCCAAATATCTCCTCTATTCACGGGACAGAGAGCAGGGCAGAACAGGAGGAGGACTGGAGGAGCTACCAAAGCTGTCCGGGGGCTCTTACTTCTCAATGGCTGGACTATATGGTAATCTGGGTCTCCCATAAACGGGCAGGCATTAAATGGGGAGGTCCCTCTGACCTAGAAATAACAGAAATTGTGCTGCATTTCCCATATCCTACCCCTTTACTGAAAAGAACATAAGCTTGGAGGTAGGTATTGGATGAGGGAGGTTCCCTGAATCTTGGGCTCCTTTCAGACTATAACCTTCAGAAGCAGGGTTTGCATGTTTTGGGGTTCTCCCTTTTTCCAGGGTACCTCCCACTCATGGTGATGTCAATCCAGCTGCTTTGCTATCTCCTGCTGGGTCCTGTGGATGCCACTTCACACACAGAGCCAACAAGTGTCTCTAGGATGCTCCCTCCCCTGAAGTCGGGATACCAGATGACGACCTCAGACCCCTTGTCCTGCCAGATGCTGCTCCCAAAGTCCCTGCCTGGCTTCACTCACATGCCCCCTGTCTCCAAATTCCTGGTAGGCCTGGCTCTAAGGAACGCTCTGGAGGAAGCTGGCTGCCAGGCTGATGCCTGGGCTCTTCAGCTTCAGCTCCACCGATTAGGAGGGGTGGAGGCTACACAAGCCCTCATCCACCACCTCCAAGAGCTCCAGAAAGGTGGACACACAGACTGGAAAGTATCTGTGGATGCCCTATCCTGTGCTCTACAGCTCTTAGCCCGGGAGCAGCCAGGTCCAAAGAGGGCCAAACGTTCGATTTCTAACACAGACTGTGAGAATGATAAGGAACAGAGAGTGCACAATGTGGTTGACCTGCTGCCAGCAGTAGGGACCTACTACAACCTAGGCACAGCTCTGTATTACGCCATTAAGAATTGCTCTGACAAGGCCAAGGAACGGGGTCGAGATGGGGCCATAGACCTGGGTTATGATCTTTTGATGGCCATGGTGGGTGCATCTGGGGGACCAGCTGGTGCGGTAATCACTGCTGCTCTTAAGCCAGCGATGAAGGCTGGGGTTCAGCGGCTGATCCGATATTATTATGATGAGAAAGAGGCGATCACCCCTCAGCCAGAGGTGACCACCCCTCAACCAGAGACCGGGAGGGATACAACCACAGATAGCAGTGATGTGGCAGAAACGACTATGTCCAATTGGGTGTCAGAAGTTGAAAGTACAACTTCTAACTGGGAGTGGCCTTCATTAAAGAACTACGGTGTCTTGGCATTCAAGAGATAGTAACAGAACAACAAATAAGTGGAAAATTCTAACAAGAGAAGTGTAGATGGATGGATGGGTGGATGTTGGGATGGATACTGTCTTCATTTGCCAGTGCTTTCCTTCTTGAGACTCAGATTTTATACTCTAATGGGGCAAACTTTCATCTGCACAAGTGATTATAGAAATTAAAAGTGGCATCATGAACCCACAGTATTTATCATTCATAGTCTCAAAAATACCTTATTACCCTAGCTCTTCCCTCCCTATCCTAAAGCGTAGGGATGGATGCAGGTCCCACCCTTTCTATGGAGTCTTACTCACCCTGGTTTCAGTTTCCTTTCCCTAGGACTTACGGTTCGGGTAAATCAGCTGCTAGAATTCCTGGCTAAAACTTTAGTTGGACTCCGCCCCAGGGGCGGGCACTAACGTGAGTCTTTCCCTCTCTGCCAATCACTGAAGTCGGCGTTGTGTTGTCAAGCGGCTTGTCCAGCCCAGCGCTGGGCGGGGTTGTGTCTCAGCCAATGAGAGCGCCACACAGGAAAGGCGTGGCCAAGCCTTCCGTCGCCCCACCGAGCCCGGAACGCCTAGCGTCCACAGCCGGGTAACCCATTCCGCCTTTTTCGGTCTGGGTCGGTCTGACTCGGGGGAGGGTGGGAAACGGGTCCTTGGACCGCTTGGAGGATTGGAAGTTGCAACAGGAGCGCTGGAAGGAGCGGCACTGGACCATCAGAAGGTACAGGCCCCGAAAGGGCGTGCGGAGAGGGCGGAGGTGCCAGCCCGATCCCAGGAAGGGCTGCTGCTCAGGGTGATGCTCCTGTAGACAAGGCTTCCGCTCTCTGGCTGAAGTCGAACACCCTGCAGGATACAGCACCGCTGCACAGCTCTACTTCTCAACCCTGTCGACTTTCTTCCAAAACTTCTCCGCAAACCTTGCAGCTGCTATATGTACCCAACGCTTTAACCTCTGCTCTGCGAATCTATTTACTTATTTGTTTGCTTCCGTATTTTTTTTTAATTTGTATGCATGTTGTGTATATGTACTACATGCGTGCCTGAATTGGCCAGAAGAGGGCCAATTCCTAGGACTGGAGTTAGATAGTTGCGAGCAGCCATATGGGGCCTGGGAATCGAACCCAGGTCCTCTGGAAGAGCAGCCAGTGCTCTTAACCATGGAGCCATCTCTCCAGGCCCTTTGCATGCATATATATAGATAGATAGATAGATAGATAGATAGATAATTTTTTTTTTTTTCGAGACAGGGTTTCTCTGTGTAGCCCTGGCTGTCCTGGAACTCATTCTGTAGACCAGACTGGCCTCAAACTCAGAAATTCACCTGCCTCTGCCTCCCAAGTGCTGGGATTAAAGACGTGCGCCACCACTGCCCGGCTGCATAATTTTTGATCCTTGCCCAAATGAATAAATAAATAAGACATCCTTAATCGTTATGTATGTGTGTGTATAATATATACATATAATACATATAAACTATAGTCTTAGGCCGTGAAACTGTTTGCCTAAGGTTACACACAAAGTCTAGTTTATTTCAGAAAACTGATGTCTGAGAGTGAAGCTAACTAGAGAAAGTGCTTTGTTACAGCCCCTATAGCTTCAGTGCAGTTCACTCGGGCAGACTTTGGGTGTGAGGATTGAGTCAGGGTTCCTCTGTGTAGCCCTCCTGTCCTGGAAGCTCAGAGGTCCTCCCGCCTCCTCCTCCCAGGTGCTGGGATTAAAGGTGTGCACCACCACCACCCGACAAATTTTTGTTTCTTAGAAGCAATGCAAGCATATAATTTAAAAAGTCAAGTACCCATTTGGAGATGGATGTAGCCCAGCTAGAGTGTTCACGGAGAGTAAGGCCCTATGTTCAGCAAGGCACGGGGATCAGGGATTTCAAGAAAGCTAAAATGTAAACAAATAATTTGTTTGTTTGGTTTAAGAAAGATTGGATCAGGGCTGGAGAGATGGCTCAGTGGTTAAGAGCACTGCCTGTCCTCCCAGATGTCCTGAGTTCAATTCCCAGCCATGGAGGTTCACAACCATCTGTAATCCTGGAGTCCTATAGAATATAATGCCTCTTCTGATCTTCGGGTGTACATGTGGACAAAGCATCCAACATATATATAAAATAACGTTTTAAAAAGGAGAGTAATTGGATCTCCTGTCCAGTCTCTTCCATTCTCCATTTAAGAGAAGAAGGTCAGCATCTGGCCTCTAGGTGGCGCTGTTTGCTCTGTAGTAGAATCATGTGACCTTGATTTGAAGAACACTTGTGTTTCTTCTAATTGGTTCTGCTTGAGGTACAATATGAGTAAGGTTTTTATTTTTTCTTTTTATTTATTCTTCTCTCATGCAATACACCCTGACCACATCCTCCCTTCCCCCCACTCCTCCCAGTGCCCACACACACACTTGTCCTCTCCTCCCAGTGCCCCCCCACACTTGTCCTCTCCTCCCAGT
>NW_022196910.1:55512773-55518237 GCF_008632895.1 Mastomys coucha
CCACTGCCCCCCACACTTGTCCACTCCTCCCAGTGCCCCCCCACACTTGTCCTCTCCTCCAGGTCCACGGCTCCTCTCCGGTCAGCAAAGAGAAAGTCTCCTAGGGGTTTTACCCAAACACTGCATAGCAAGATGCAATAAGACTAGGCACAAACCTTCAGATCAAGGCTGGCCAAAGTAACCCAGGAGGAGAAGAAGGGTCCCACGAGCAGGCAAAGGAGTGAGAGACACTCCATCCCCACTTTAGGAGTCCCACAAAAACCCCCAAGCTAAACAACCATGAATTGTCTGCAGAGGAACCATCTCAGAGTGTTGCAGGCTCCATGACTGCTGCTTCAGGCTCCGTGAACCCCTGCTTTGTTGCTTCTGTGGGCTGTGTTCTCATGCTGTCCTCACCCCTCTGCCTCCTGCCATCCCTCCTCTTCTGCAGGGTTCCCTCCACCCCCCAAAAAAACAATGACATTCTTCCTAATGACATTCTGCTGTACTTGTAGATCAGTGCCTAGAGGCTTCCTGTGGCAGCTGGTAGGAGCAAGATGAAGATTTAGTTATTTATTTAATGTATGTGAGTATAGTGTCGCTGTTTTCAGACACACTATAATCATGCAACAGATCCCATTACAGATGGTTGTGAGCCACTATGTGGTTGCTGAGAATTGAACTCAGGACCTCTGGAAGAGCAGTCAGAAATCTTAACCACTGAGTCATCTCTCCAGCCCAATGATGAAGAAGTTTCAATTCCCATTATAGATAAGAGACAGCATCGAGAAGGGAAAAGTGGGAGAGCACACATGGCTCTGCCTGCTTTGTGGCAGGGAAAACAAGTTTGCTTTGTTTGTTTGGTTTGGTTTTTCGAGACAGGGTTTCTCTGTGTAGCCCTGGCTGTCCTGGAACTCACTCTGTAGACCAGGCTGGCCTTGAACTCAGAAATCTGCCTGTGTCTGCCTCCCAGGTGCTGGGATTAAAGGTGTATGCCACCACTGCCCTGCTGGAAAAGTTTTATATGAAACTTCTGGGTCTTCACAAATTTGACAGTTCATCTAAAGACCAGGAATTTCACAGAAGTCATAAAAATACTCTAGTCTTAAAGATCGAATAGCTCTTTGCATGGTGCGTAAGACACTTTAAGTATAGGTCTCTGCCTGGGTGGTGGGAAGTGGGCAGGGTGCCTTTCCTTACCCCAAGGGAAGCTCCAGGGCCAGCAAAAATGAGTCAAGACCAACATGAGTCTTCACTGTTTATGCTTTAGCCTAGCATAAACAAATGCAAACTCACAAAAATCAGGGGAAATTAAGTGGATGAGCTAGGTGTCACTAGTGGAAATGTCATTTGTTAAGTTGGATAATATGTATGTTAGCAACCCTTATATTATACTTTTTCCCCCTTGGAAGCAGGGTCTTATGTAGTCTCGGCCGACCTCAGATTCATTATGTATCTAAGGCTGCCCTCAGTGCTCCTATTTCCAACTGCCAAGTGTAGGTATTACAGGCATGTACCACAGGACGTCTACTAATACTTTTGTGTGTTTCAGAGTTACCACTAAAATAAAAAGTGCCACCTGTTGCAACTATTAAATAGTATTCCCTAGAAAAACTGCAGTAAATTATAACAACAATTACTTTTTGGAGAGAAAGGACAAAGACTAAGATTGGGAGTAGGGGCAATGTAAACTAATATTTTCTATATGTTTAAAAAATTATTTTAGCTCTCTGCCCCTTCTCTCTCTCTTCTCTCCCTGACCCCTTCCTCCCTCTCCACATGTTCCTTGCTGGCCTCTCCTCTTCCCTCCTTTTCTCTGTCTCTGTCTCTGTCTCTGTCTCTGTCTCTGTCTCTCTCTCTCTCTCTCTCTCTCTGTGTGTGTGTGTGTCTGTATCTGTCTCTCTGTCTCTTCCTTCTCAACTCTCCTTCCCATGCCCTAAATAAACTATTCTATATTAAAAAAAAAAAAAATTATTTTATACTTGGGCAGTAGAGGCACATGCCTTTAATCCTAGCACTCCAGAGGCAGAGGTAGGCAGTTCTCTGAATTTAAGGCCAGCCTGATCTATAGAGCTACTTCTAGGACAGCCAGGGCTATACAGAGAAACCCTGTTTCAAAAACAAAACAAGAAAAAATTATTTTTTGTGTATGTCTTAGTTGAAGTGGAAGTTTCTGGATATGTCACATGATATACACTCATGTTTTTGGTGAGTCTGCATCACCTGACATATCCAGAAACTTTGACTTCACTTTATTAGGGTTTCTGCTGCTGTGAGGAGAGACCCTGACCACAGCAACTCTAACAAAGGAAAATATTTAATTGGGTTTGGCTTACAGTTTCAGAGATTTTTGTCCATTATCATCATTGTGGGCAACAGGGCAGTGTACTCTCAGACATGGTGCTGAAGAAGGAGAGTTCTACATCTTGATCCAAAGGCAGTGGGAAACTGTGCCACAATGGACAGAACCTGAACACATAAGACCTCAAAGCCCGCCTAGCAGTGGTGGCACACGCCTTTAATCCCCGTACTTGGGAGTACTTGGGAGGCAGAGACAGGTGGAGTTTGAGGACAGCCTGGTCTACAGAGTGAGTTCTAGGACAGCCAGGGCTATACAGAGAAACCCTGTCTTGGAGAAAAAAAAAAAAAAGACCTCAAAGCCCACCCCCACAGTGACACACTTCCTCCAAAACCTACTCCAACAAGGCCACACCTCCTAATAGTACCACTCCCTATGGGCCAATGGAACCCAGTATGTCGGTACACCCCTTAAATGCCTGATGGCCTCAGAGGTCAGAAGAGGATACAGATCCCTTGGGCCTGGGGTATAATAGTTGTGAGTCACCGCATGAGCCCTAGGAATCAAATCTGGTCCTCTAGAACAAGTGCTCTTAAACACTGAGCCAACTCTTCAGACCCTTTTATCTATCTTTTAACTTCATAATTGAAACATTTTAAATAAGAACAAAAATCATGGGGCTGGAGAGGTGGCTCAGTGGTTAAGAACACTGTCTGCTCTTCCAGAGGTCCTGAGTTCAATTCCCAGCAACCACATGGTGACACAAACATCTGTAATGAGATCTGATGCCCTCTCCTGGTGTGTCTGAAGACAGCTACAGTGCACTCATGTATGTATGTGTGTATGTATATACACACATACATATATATATGTGTGTGTGTGTATATGTATATATATACATATATATATAATATATATAATTCTTTAAAAAAAAAGTAAAAATCACACACCCCGACTTGGTAACTCATGACTAAATCCCAGCACCTAGGAGGCAGAGGCAGGGTCACTTTGACTTCCAGTCCAGCTGGGTTATGCAACCCTGGATTTGTTTGTGTTTGTGTGTGGGGGGTTAGGATTTATTCATTCATTCATTCATTTGTTTGTTTGTTTAATGTACATGAGTCATTGTCTTCAGACACACTAGAAGAGGGCATCAGATCCCCTTACAGATGGTTGTGAGCCACCACATGGTTGCTAGGAATTGAACTCAGGACCTCTGGAAGAGCAGTCAGTGTTCTTAACCGCTGAGCCATCTCTCCAGCCCTGTTTGTGTGTTTTATAAACCAAACAATAAATAAATAAGTCATTAGACTATGGATGATTTGGTTCAATAAAATGACCAGCAGAGAACGGATGTCTTTTCCATTCAGAGTCCAAATGGCGCAGTGGGAGATGTTGCAGAACCTTGAGAGTCCATTCCTGGACCAGTTACACCAGCTCTACTCACAGAGCATACTGCCAATGGATGTTCGACAGCACTTGGCTGCCTGGATTGAAGACCAGAACTGGTGAGGGATTGGGGGTTCAGGAGGCTCCTTCTGAGCATACAGGGTCCCAGAAGCATCCTGGGAGGGGTTGGAGATCTCAGAGCAGCAGGTAGCTCACAGAGCCCTTGTCACGCTCGGTCCTCAGGAGGGAAGCTGCACTAGGCAATGATGATTCCAAGGCCAGCATGCTGTACTTCAACATCCTGGGGCAGCTGAACCAGTGGGACCACTACAGCTCAGACTCCGATTACTTCTTATTACAGCATAACTTGCGAAAATTCAGCCGGGACATTCAGGTACTTTAAGGAGCCGGGAATAGTAGTGTGGGACTAGCCTTTGAGTATAGGGGTAAGAGCTGGGATACAGCGTCTGGACTTGGGGTGTCCCTAGCAGAGTAAAGGACTGAATCTAGATTCAGGGAGCGTGAAGGACGAAAAATACTGGAGACACTGAAGGCAGGGTCTGGATTGGCAGGTCATGAAGTAGTCAAATGGGACCATGCCTCTGTTTTTCCTACTTAGACCTTTCCCAATGGCCCTACCCAATTGGCCGAGATGATCTTTAATCTTCTTCTGGAAGAGGAAAGGATTCTGAATCAGGCCCAAAGAGCTCACGAGGTAAGATCGGTGTGATACTGACATTTGAAAGCCCCTGAGACAGCAAGGCACCCGGAGGAGAGTCAGGGAACAAGGCTCAGACCAGAATCTCCTCCACATTTCACAGTGAAATTTCAGGTCCCGATTTTAGGGATGAAAACTGCAGAGTTCAGGTGGGAGTGGGGAGATGTGGCTCACGTCGTTAATCCCAGCACTCAGGCCACAGAGGAAGGTGAATCTCTGTGAATTTGAGCCCAGCTTGGTCCACGTAGTGAGTTCCAGAACAGCCAGGGCTATACACAGAGAAACCCTGTCTTGAAAAATAAACAAAACCAGCCAAACAAACAAAAACAAGTCAGAGTTCAAACATGTTCAGAATCTCTTACTTCAGGTGCAACCCAGGCCAGCCCCTGAAGCAGTAGTAGAGAGCCAGCAACTTGAGATTGAAAATCGAATCCAGGATTTACAGACCGTGCTTGAGGTTGGTGGATGTAGCAAGTGTTGGGTGGGAAGGACTCGGCTTTTCTGCTCTCAGAAGCAGCCTCACTGCGGTCCCATCTCCTTTATAGATGTTGGTGAGATCCATCAGGCAGCTGAAGGACGAGGAGGATGTCTTCAGCTTCAGATACACAATTGTCACTCAAAGTAGGTCCACTCAACGTGGGAGAAGGACAGGGGCCACCTTTGGGGTCGACAGAGAACAGAAGCTGAATGCTCCAGAATGTAGTGGCTAACTTCGGCAGGCAGCTGTTAGTCGGTAGTCCCGTGGATGTGTAAAGCAGTTGTCAGGTGTGTTGTGGAGGGTGGACTGGAGATGTAACTGAGGAGTAGTGAGCAAATGACGGAGGGACTGTGTAGAAAACTGCCTTAGCGGGTTGAGCGGGCTTCTGTTCCGTCCAGAATTTGCCTGTGGGATTCCAGGTGCCTGTACTCTGTCTGGTTCTCCCCTCCTCCCCATCCAATATTCTCTGTTTCTAACTGAGGCCTGGGGGCAGAGAAGAGCAGAGGAACCTGTGGTCTGAGTACTGAGGCCTGGGGGGCAGAGGAACCTGTGGTCTGAGTACTGAGGCCTCGGGGGCAGAGAAGAGCAGAGGAACCTATGG
>NW_022196910.1:55518902-55521471 GCF_008632895.1 Mastomys coucha
GCCTGGGGGGCAGAGAAGAGCAGAGGAACCTGTGGTCTGAGTACTGAGGCCTGGGGGGCAGAGAAGAGAAGAGGAACCTGTGGTCTGAGTACTGAGGTCTGGGGGGCAGAGGAACCTGTGGTCTGAGTACTGAGGCCTGGGTGGGGGGCGCAGAGGAACCTGTGGTCTGAGTCTTGGCCTTGCCTTTCAGAGAAAACAGCGTCTTTGGATCCCCATCAGAGCCAACAGCTGCAGCTAGTGCAGGCAACACTCAACAAAGTGGACAGAATGAGAAAGGTGGGGGCAACAAGGAACTGGGGACCAGGAGAGAGGGCCTCTGGGGGCAGCAGGAAACTGGGGTGCGGGAGAGGGGGGCCAGGGGGCAGCTGGATGATGGGGGTGGTAAGAGGTACTTAGAGCCCTCATGAGTTCTCCTTCCTAGGAGGTGCTGGACATCTCCAAAGGACTGATTGGCCGATTAACCACCCTGGTCGACCTATTGCTGCCCAAACTGGATGAATGGAAGGTGCAGCAGCAGAAGTCCTGCATTGGGGCCCCGCCACCCGAGCTGCAGCTGGAACAGCTGGAACAGTGGTAAGGGAAAAAGATAGATGTTTTTTTCCCAAACTCTTACACACAAGTCCCAGATTTGACTGTCAGCACAGACGGAGAATGGAAAGGCAGGAAGGGGAAGGGAAGCGGCAGCAGGTGATGCTTGGGTCTGCCGTTGTCCGCATTGACTGACCACACTCTGCTAGTGAAGCTTGGGTCTCCCGCTGTCCGCATTGACTGACCACACTCTGCTAGTGATGCTTGGGTCTGCCGCTGTCCGCATTGACTGACCACACTCTGCTAGTGAAGCTTGGGTCTGCCGTTGTCCGCATTGACTGACCACACTCTGCTAGTGAAGCTTGGGTCTGCCGTTGTCCGCATTGACTGACCATACTCTGTTATCTTTTGTCCTCTCAGCTCAGGGAGGCCTGAGTCCAGCCTTTCCTTTGGTAAAGAAGCAATGAAAAGTAATAGGTTAATTCATGGCAACAACCCACCCTCTGTTTTGTTTGTTTTTAAGACAAAGTCTCACAATGTAGCTTTGGATAGCCTGGAACTCACTGTGTGGACCAGGCTGGCTTTGAACTGACCAGTTCTCCAGCCTCTTCCTCCCCAGTATTGGGATTAAAGGCATAGCCTACCAATGCATGAAATGCTTCTTAATGATTTATTTTTATTTACAATGGAGTTTTGCCTGCATGTATGAAGGTATTGGATCCCTGGAACTAAAGTTACAGACAGGTGTGAGCCACCATGTGGGTGTTGGAAACTGAACCCAGATCCTCTTGCAGAGCAGCCAGTGCTCTTAACCACTGAGGCACCTCTCCAGACACCATTTCTTTAAATTTTTTACTACTGTGTGGGTCTGTATGATGAGGAGGGCACGAATGTGTGTGGTGTATGTATAGAGCTCAGAGGAGAACTTTGTGGAGTTCTCCACTGCCGTATTTATATGGGTTCCAGGGACTCAACCCAAGTGGCCAAGCTTTCTTGATGAGTACTTCTTTCTTTAACATATGTAGCTGGGTGGCTACTTTTAGAGTTATTTATTTATTTCATGTATATGAGTACACTGTAGTTGTCTTCAGACACACCAGAAGAGGGTATCAGATTCCATAACAGATGGTTGTGAGCCACCATGTGGTTGCTAGGATTTGAACTCAGGACCTCTGGAAGAGCAGTCAGTGCTCTGACCCACTGAGCCACCTCTCCAGCCTTTAATGAGTACTTTTACCCACTGTGCCATGTCTCAGGCCTGTGCATTTTCTGAGGCTTTTCAAAAGATGGTTCTGAGCTGACTGTGGTGTTGGAGTCTACTAATCCAAGTCCTAAGGGAAGCAAACACGAGAACCAAAAGCTCAGGCTAGTCTGGAGTATATAGTTGCAGCCATTTCCTCAGGCCCTGGTTTTGTGTGTATGTTCAAGATAGGGTCCATCAGGAACGTGCTTGCTATGCAAGCATAGGGCCTGAGTTCAGATCCCCAGCAGCTACTTAAAGGTAGGCACAATACCAGGTATACATAACCTCAGCACCAGGTGGGCGGATAGGCAGGTACCAGGGTTTGCTGACCAGCCGCTTAAGCAAAATGGTGACGTCCAGGTTCAATGAGAGAGATTGTCTCAAAAGTCGTGAAGAGGAATAGATGAAGAGACTCAATTCTAGGCTCTATGCACACATGCACGGCTACGTGCCCGTGCACATATGTGTGCACACGCTTTACAAAGTAATAAAATTAAATGTCATTATGTTAATAAAACTTGTGTGTCAAAGTGGTTTTGCGTTTAATCTTTTGGAGTAAATACTATTCTGAATACTCTGCCACATGCTTCCTGGATTCTGTTTGTTCGTGGCAGGAGTCCCTTGTGTCCCAGGCTGGCCTTGAACTCACTATATAGCTGAAAATGAACTTGTCTTCTTGCCTTTGCCTCCTCAGAGTTGGAATTTCCAGCGTATATCGCTGTGCCTAGTTGATGCAGTGTTGGGGATCAAATCTAGGGATTTGTACGTGTTCTATCAAATGAGCTACATCAATAACCC
>NW_022196910.1:55521481-55531591 GCF_008632895.1 Mastomys coucha
ACTCAGAAATCCGCCTGCCTCTGCCTTCCAAGTGCTGGGATTAAAGGCATGTGCCACCACCGCCTGGGTCAGACTTGAACTCTTAACCCCTCTACTTAAACCTTGAGAGTAAGGGGATCACAAGGGTGAAATTACACACCTGGCTCTGGGTTCTTTTTAGCTCAAGTCAGTTTCTGACACTACACTATTAAAGAGAGAATACTCAGCCTCAGTGGGGCCCCAAAAAACTTACACATTCTCTCTCCCTGACTCTGTCGCCCAGGCTGACGGCTGGAGGAAAGTTCTTATTCCACCTTCGGCAGCTACTGCAGCAGCTGAAGGAGATGAGTCGTGATCTTCAGTATGATTCTAACCAGCTGGGCCAAAGGGTGGACCTGCAGAATGCCCAAGTCATGGAGTTACTTCAGCGTCTGCTCCAAAGGTCTGGTGTCCTGAGAGGCGTCTGTGGAGGAGAAACAAGGAAGAAACTCGAGGAGATAGTTGTTACAGCTGTTCTCTTTTCTCTATTCCTCTTTCCTTAGGTCCTTTGTAGTGGAAACCCAGCCCTGCATGCCCCAGACTCTCCATCGACCCCTCATCCTGAAGACGGGGAGCAAGTTCACCGTCCGAACAAGGTTGTGTGTGCGAGCTCCGCCTCCACCGCAGTTGTGCCTCTCCTGAGCGTGCAGATCCTTTCCCTTGTGAAGACTTACTTTCTCCCCTCCAGTTCACCTCCCTCCCCATCCCCCCTTTTTTCTCTGGCCATATGGAGAATTTGAGATTGACCACTGTATCCAATCATCTGTCCCCCAGACTGTTGGTGAGACTCCAGGAAGGCAGCGAATCACTCAGAGCAGAAGTCTCCGTTGACAGGTGAGCTGAGGCAGCGGGGATGTGACTCAAGCGGCCAATGGCACAGGCTGGAGGCAGAGGTACCCATTGCATGGCAGGATCCCCAGGATGCACCTCATGCACCAGTTGCCTTGCAGCACGTCCCAGATTAGTTTCATTGTCCTAAAGCGCCACCAGCCAGGCATGGCCAGTGCACCAGACAAAGATGGACATGAACTCAGAGATTCCATGTCTCTTCCGCCATGTCGCTGTGAGCTCAAGAAGGCAGTGTGAACCTAGGTCTGTCTAAGTACCAACACCAGATTCCTAACTACTTTTACCTCTCAGTGACTTTTTTTTTCCTCTGTCTTTTCAGGAATTCAGACTTACCAGGGTAAGTGCCTGATAAGGACATGTCCAGGCGTGTATGATTTGCACAAGCACATGTGGGTGTTCAAGGGAGGAAGGGGACTAGCGGGGCACGTGGACAAAGGGAGAGGGGGAAGTCTGAAGTGAAGTGCAATTTTGGTTTACTGCTAAGTTGTATTTTTTTATTTTAATTTTTTTTTACATTTTCTTACAGAAAGTGTGTGTGTGTGTTTGTATGCGTGTACATACATACACAATCAAGAAAAATATGAAAGTATGTGTATGTCAGAGGACAACTCGTAAGCATGTTCTCCTCCCACTATGTGGGTACTGGGGATCAAACGCAGGTCAGCGGACTTGTCTGCAAGCCCTTTTACTTGCTGAGTCATCCCACTGTCCCTTTCCTGCTGTTTTTTTTTCTTTTTTTCTTTTTCCTTTTTTTTTGGGAGGGGTGGGGGGCAGTTTCGAGACAGGGTTTCTCTGTGTAGCCCTGGCTGTCATGGAACTCACTCTGTAGACCAGGTTGGCCTCGAACTCAGAAATCCGCCTTCTTCTGCCTCCCAAGTGCTGGGATTAAAGGCGAGCGCCACCACCTCCTGGCTTCCTGCTGTTTTTTAAAACTAACTCTGACGAAGCCATGGCGGAACACACCTGAACTTTCAGTACTTAGGAGCAAGAGAATCACTGGAAATACAAGGCTAGCCTGGGCTACATAAAGAAGGAAAGAAAGAGAGAGACAAAGATACTAACACTGCTCTTTGTCTCCGTGTATCTTCTCCCTGGAATAGCTTTCGGAAGTTCAACATTCTGACCTCAAACCAAAAAACCTTGACTCCCGAGGAGGGCCAGAGGCAAGGCTTAATTTGGGACTTCGGCTTCTTGGTAAGAAGGGTTGACAGAATTGGCATCTAATCTTGAGGAGCAGGAGCTGGGCCTCTGGATCCCCTCCCTGGCATTGTGTTTCCTGAATTCGCAGACGCTGGTGGAGCAACGCTCTGTAGGTGCAGGAAAGGGCAATAACAAGGTAAGGCTGGCAGGTTACCAGAGCGTGAGCCGAGGTCAGGGACTCAGCAAAGGAAGCTCTGATCACTGTGACCCTGCAGGGGCCGCTGGCTGTAACAGAGGAGTTACACATCATCAGTTTCCTGGTGGAGTACGTGTACCAGGGTCTGAAGATGAAGCTGCAGGTGAGTGATGGGAAGCGGGAGGGAAAGAGGCAGCAGGTGCCTGCGGGGAGGGAAAGAAGCAGCAGGTGCCTGCAGTTATAAACGTCTGGTCCTCCATTATGACTCCTGTCTTCCTTCCAGACGGACACTCTACCCGTGGTGATTATTTCTAACATGAACCAACTCTCTATTGCCTGGGCATCCATTCTCTGGTTCAACATGCTCAGCTCAGATCCCAAGGTAGGAGGAGGAGTCAAGCAGGTGAGGGGCAGAGAGGAATGGCGGCTTGGCCACTGCAGTTAGGGCTGCTTCTGAGCCAGCTCACCCCCAACCCCACAGAACCAGCAGTTCTTCTGCCAAGCTCCGAAAGCCCCCTGGAGTTTGCTGGGGCCCGTGCTCAGCTGGCAGTTCTCCTCTTATGTCGGCCGAGGCCTCGATTCTGAGCAGCTGGGCATGCTGAGGAACAAGCTGTTTGGTACATTTCTCTTTCGGTCATTCCCTAGCCTTGGCTTGTCCCTACCCCGAGGCCTCTGCCTGGCTGTGGCCTCCTTCAGTCTGTGACTCTGGTCCACAGGAAAGAGCTGCAAGATGGAGGATGCCCTGTTGTCCTGGGTAGACTTTAGCAAGGTAACAACACCCTGCAGCCTGTGTCCTGCTAGTCCCCGGTCCAAACCCACCTCCACCCTTCCCCACACCAAGGGCAGCTCCACATCCTTCCTGCCTCTCTGTATCTCCTTCAGCGAGAGAGCCCCCCTGGCAAGATCCCTTTCTGGACCTGGCTGGACAAAATTCTGGAGCTGGTACATGACCACCTGAAGGATCTCTGGAAAGATGGGTAAGGTCTGGCTTTATTTTCCTTAACTGGGCTCAGGACTGCACTTTGTGCACCCCCTGGTGGCACAAGGGAGAGATGAAAACAGAAACAAAACAAAAAAAAAAAAACCCAACAACCCAGCAACAAACAAACAAAAAAACCGTGCAAGTCCCCATTAGTAATAGCAGTTGTGGTCTGTATTTGCCAAGCACCCACTGTATTGCAGAGCCTGCCAGGTGCTTCTGTTCATGCAGTCCTTGCGACCACACTTGAGTGGGGGAGTGCCTCCACCTTCAGTTCCATGAGGCCACCTAGACTTAGAAAAATTGGGAACGCAATCAATGAACAGAGTTGCGGGGGGTGTCAATATGTCTCTATTATGTGGCTCTGGCTGACAGTCCTGAAACTTGCTGTGTAGAGCACATTGGACACTTGCCTCTGCTTCCCAGGCGGTGGGATTAAAGGCATTCATTCACTCCCATGCCCAGCTCTATTATATTTTTATGTATTTATTTTGTGTGTGTGTGAGCGCACGCACGCACGCACGCACGCACGCACGCACGCACGCATGCATGTGTAGGTCAGAATGTAGCTTACAGGGGTAGGTTCTCTCCTTCCACCATGTGGGTCCTAGAGATTGAACTCAGGTGGTCAGGCTGGTGGGAGGTACCATTAGCTGCAGAGCCATCTCCTCACCCCTCACCCGGTACTTTCCTCAGTCTGTCCACCAAGTCCTCACAAGTGGGACAGGGACCTTGGGTCTGACAGGCTTTGTCTGCTCCAGGCGCATCATGGGCTTTGTGAGCCGCAGCCAGGAACGCCGACTGCTGAAGAAGATGATGTCTGGCACCTTCCTACTGCGCTTCAGTGAGACTTCTGAAGGGGGCATTACGTGCTCTTGGGTAGAGCACCAGGATGATGGTCAGCACCTTCCCCTGTACCATTCCTGCAATCCGCTTTCTGCCAGGCACCCCACACACACCTTCTCACTTTGACCCTCTGTCTGCTCTTGGCTTGGGGAGCCATGTCTGTTGTTTGGGGGGCAGTGTCTGTTGTTTGGGGGCGGTGTCTGTTTGGGCAGGGAACCTCGGGGCTAGTCTCACTTCTTGTTATGCATTATGTCCTTCAGATAAAGTCCTCATCTACTCTGTGCAGCCCTACACCAAGGAAATGCTACAGTCACTCCCCCTGACAGAAATCATCCGCCACTACCAGGTTCTTGCAGAAGAGAACGCCCCTGAGAACCCACTCCGTTTCCTCTATCCTCGAATCCCTCGGGACGAAGCTTTTGGGTCCTACTACCAGGAAAAAGGTTGGGGTCTTGGCCTACATCCTTCCTAGAACAAAAGTCTTGTCAGATATTGATAGATCTGGCTCCCTCCTTTCACACACAGGGCATGTTTGTGTACAGTTAATAAGGAGGTACCCTTGTCAGGACTGTGTGTCCAGCACATTGACCTCTCCCATCTCCTGTATCCCCACAGTTAATTTTGAAGAACGGAGGAAATATTTGAAGCATAGGCTCATCGTGATCTCTAACAGGTGAGACATGAGCCCTTCACTGGGAATCCTCTGGCTGCTAATTCCCTGATTCCAATCGCTTTCCACTCTTCTCCCCACCTCCCCGAACTCACCAACCTCGAGTGTTTTTCCCCTTCGAGCTGCTCCTGTCTCATGGTTTCCTTGCTGCCATCTTTTCCACTGTCTCCCTGATAGTAATGATCACAACCAGTTCCTGTTAACGGGACCCTTCTGAGGACCCACTGGGGTGGGTGACAGCAGTGGTGGTCATGCTTATTAGAAGCATGGTTTTGCTGGGTACTGGGCTGAGTGTTTGGTGTGTTTTCTAAGTTTGTTGAATCTTCACACACCTGCATTCAAGGCATGAGTGGTATCAGCTAAAGAAACAGAGTTTCAGTGTGATAAGGCAGTGAGTGTCTTTTAAGGTACACGGCAGCTCATCAGATCATTCGTTTACTGATCAATCAATTAGTTGGTTGACTTCTTTTGCTGCTGTTGTTGTTATTGTTCCTTTTGAGACAGAGCTGCTGGCCTGGAACAGGATATGTAGATCAGGCTGGCCTTGAACTCACATAGATCTCCCTGCCTCTGCCTCTCAGGTGCTTGGATTAAAGGCACGTGCCACCAATGCCTGCCTTATTTTTCACTTTACATGTATGCATGTTTTGCCTGCATGTATATCTGTGCACCACTTTTGTGTCTGGTGCCTGTAGAGGACAGAAGAAGGTGTCAGAATCCCTGGTGCTGGGATTGCAGATGGCTGGCAGCCACCGTCCTGGTGCTGGGATTGCAGACGACTGGCAGCCACCGTCCTGGTGCTGGGATTGCAGACGACTGGCAGCCACCGTTGGGTTCTGGAATTCAAACCTGGAACCTCGAAAGAGCAATAATACCGCTCTTAATACTGACCCATCTTTGCTGCTCACTCCTTTGTTTGAGGCAAAGTCCCAGGTAGCTGAGGCTGGTCTTCCTCAGCCTCCCCAAGTGTTGGGCTTACACCCCCATTTCTATTTTCTGTCCTTCATTTGTTTGTTTTCTGAAATAGGATCACACTTGGAAGAATCCCAGGCTTGTCTGTAGCTCATTATGCAGCTCTTACTGGCCTTGAACATGTGACATGCTTCCTGCCCAGGCCTTCTGAGTGCTGGGGTTTTTATAGGTGTGAGCTCACTTCTAATAAGCTTGCTCCTCCTATGATTGGGTGTCATTTAATTAGCTATTCTGATGATGACATGATACCCCACTATGGGTTTGCATTTTCCTGATCAGTTAAACATGTGTTTTTCATACACTTTGCCATGTGTGTATCTTCTTTTGAGGAATGTCTGTGCAGATTTTCAACCCAAGCCAGGTGTGGCAACATGGGTCTGTAATCCAGCACAGGAGAAAATGAGGCAGGAGGATTGAGCATTTGAGGCCAGGCTGGGTTACATAATGAGACCTTGTCTCAAAGAAAACCGGTAGCTTTTTGATCCATTTGTAAATAAGATTATTTGCTTTTTAAAGATATATTCACTTTTACTGATGTGAGGGAGGGTTTTGGCTTCCATGCCTGTGTACCATATGTGTTCAGTGCCCTCAGAGGCCAGAAGTCATCCCCTGGAACTGGAGTTACAGAAGATGTGAGCCTCCATGCAGGTGCTGGGCACAAACCCCAGACCTCTGCACGAGCAGCCAGTGCTCTTGACCACTGAGCCATCTCTCCAGCCACTTATTTCCCGTTTTACTGTTGAGGCTTTTTTAGTTCCTTATAGCTCCTGGCTATGAAGTCTTTGTGGAGTGAATAGTCTATAAGTATTACTTCCCACTTGCGAGTTGCCTGTTAGCTCAGGGGCTTGTTGCTTTTGCTGTGTTCTTTCTTAGTTTGATTTAATTGCAGTTGATCTCGTGTCTGCATTCGGGGCTCCGTCATTATCTGTACCATTGTTGCAAGGTTTTCCCTGTCTTTTGAGATGTGATTTATTGTAATTATGCATGTGTGTTTGTGTGTGGGATGCAGGAGAGGGTTTTCCATCTCCAGGATCTGGAGTTACAGGCAGTTGAGCTGTCCAGTGTAGGTGCTGGGAATTGAACTTAGGACCTCTGCAAGAGCAGAATTCTCCTCAAGATTTTCTTTTAGAATTTTACTTTTTAAGTTGCTGTTTGGTAGATATCTTGTTTTAAAGGTTTATTCATTTATTTTATGTAGATGAGTACACTGTAGCTGTCTTCAGACACACCAGAAGAGGGCATTAGATCCCATTGCAGATGGTTGTGAGCCACCATGTGGTTGCTGGGAATTGAACTCAGGACCTCTGAAGAGCAGTTAGTATTCTTAACGGCTGAGCCATCTCTCCAGCCCTCTTTTAGAATTTCATAATTTCAAGTTTTATGTTTAGGTCTTTGATCCCTTTTGTGTAGGCCTTTTTTTTCTTTAAGGGTTTTTGTTTGTTTCTTTGTTTTTTCCTCAAGGCAGAGACAGAGTCTCTCTGTGTAGCCCTGGCTGCCTTGGAACTCGCTCTGTAGACCAGGCTGGCTTCCAACCCACAGAGCTACCTGCCTCTGTTTCCCGAGTGCTGAGATTAAAAGTGTGCACTACCATGCCCTGCTTAAAATTTATTTTTATTGATTTTAATTATGTGTATGTGTGCATGTGGGTGTATGCATATGAGCACAGGCACCTGTAGGACCAGAGTCCTCCACTCTGAGAGGACTGAGGTCCTGGAACTGGACAGTTGTGAACCACCTTATGGGGGTGCTGGGAACTGAGCATGGCTCCTCTGCACTTCTATTGCTTTATGCAGTGTGCACCCTCAATACCGAACCTTCTCTCCAGCCCCCGTGTTGACTTTTAAATCGTAATTGTTTCTGTATGTGCGTATGTATGTGTGCATATATGTGTGCACATGTATATGCACACCACAACCCACGTATAGAGGTCAGTGAACAGTTTGGAGAGTTGGTTCCTTCTTTCTACCGTGTGGGTCATGGGTTTGGATCACGTGGCCTCAGACTGTTAGGTTTAGTAGGAAGTACCTTTACCTGCTGAGCCATTTTTCTGGCTCCATGGTTTTGGTATGTGGTAGAGGATACAAATCTAGTTTAAATCTTCTGTAAATGGATTTCCAGTATATTGAGAAGGATGTACTTTGTGTGTGTGTGTGTGTCTGTGTGTCTGTGTGTGTGTTTGTCAACTTCATAGAAAATTAGTTAGCTCTAGATTCATGGATTTATTTCTGGGTCTACATTCTGTTTCCTTGGCCCATATGTCTGATTTTGTGTTGGAACCATGCTATTCTGGTTACTATATCTTAGTATTATTTTATTATGTGAGCTGCTGTTTTGAAACAGGGTCTCATGTACCTCAGACGCTGTACAGCTATGGCTGGCTTTGAACATCTGATTCTCCTGCCTCTCCCTCCCACCACTGCCCGGCTCAGCCGGCTGTTCTTACGTGCACCTGGGTTCAGTACTGTTAGCACCTGAAGGTGGCTTACAGCCACTGAGCATCAGGGGATCTGATTCTCTCTTCTGGCCTCCACATATACCAGATATGCATGTGGTGTAATACTTGTACACAGAAAATAAAAAATAAAATTAAAAAACTGTGAATGATAATCTGAGATTTACCCAGTTAGTAAATGAGAGGATTCAAATCCTAAGAAGCCTGGTTTTAAGGCCAGATGTGGTGGCTAGTGCCTCTAATGCCAGCGCTTGTGAAGTGGAAGGCAGAAGTTCCAGGCTAGCCTTGGCTATGTAGATATTTGAAGGCCATCCTGTGCTACATGAGACTCTGTGTCCTAAAATCTTACGATAAAGCCCATGGTCTTTACCCCTTCGCTCCCTACCACTACCACCCAGGCAGAGAGTCTCACTGTGTAGACTAGTCTCAAACTCAGAGAGATAAGCCTGCCTCTACCTCCTGAGTTCTGAGATTAAATGTGTGCACAAGTACACCTAGCTCCCTGCTACGTTCTTAGGGTAGACATACAGCCCCCCGCTTGCTCTATATCCTCACTTTATTTCACCCACTGAGTCTTGTCCCATTGTCTGTCTTGGTATACTTAGACAGGCAGACGAGCTGCAGCAGCCTCTGGAACTCAAACAGGATCCAGAGTTGTTAGGACTGGATGCAGAGCTCATGTCGGCTATGAAGTTAGCACAGAACCTGGAGTTGGAGTCCATGCTGCAGACAGGACTGGATCTGGGCACAGAGCTGAAACTAGACCCCACACTGAGTACAGCCCCACAAATCATGCTGGAGCCAGACCCAACACATTCACTGCAGCTGGCGTCTGAGCCAGATTTGCCTCAGGACCTGCAGCAGCTGAACATGGAGGATATGGAAAGTAAGTGATCTCTTACCATTGCCAAAAGTGAGCTCCATGTTCCTCATTTGTTTCCTGGTGAGTCCTCTTGTTAGGAGATGTAAGGGCCTCCCCTGTCCCACCCTGTCCTTCATTTCCCCAGAGCCCCTTCAGCCCCACAATGCACCTTTCCTGCTAAAGTTGGGAGCTTCTAACTTGGATCAGGGCCTGATGTTTCTTCCTGTGTCCTCTAGTCTTCAGAAACAACATAAATATTGATGAGATCATGCCCAACGGTGACCCGCTGTTGGCTGTCCAGAGCACCATGGAGGAGGCGTACATGACCTGCCCCAGCCATTTTGATGTAGATGGACCCTTGATACCTTCTGAGGACTAGGCGCTGCATTCCTGGGATGTTGCTTCTGACCATGGGAAATGAGGCCTTCTAAGCTGGGTTAGCCATGAACTTTTGAGCAAGAGGTAAAACCTTAACATGGTTTCTAAGGTGCACCAAAGAGTCAGAACAGACGCTGGCCATAGTCTTTCTAGGATCCCGAGGCTGCCTGCCATGCTGGGAGACACAGGGGTCTTGATGGCCAGACAGGACATTTGTGAGGTCCTTAGAGGGTCTGAGGCAGTGGTGTCTTTCCAGGTTGGAATGACTTTGATGTTTTGATAATTGGCTAAGTAGGTGCGAAGCAACATCGGGCCTTTGTTGGGAGCTCAGACGTGGATGGAATTCTGACTTTCCTCCCCCATTGCTACCCTGGGTCCTGTCAAACCCAGAGCCTTGCCCATGGTAGGCAACCACAGTGGTACTGAGCCATGCCTGAGTCCTTCAGTTCTCTCTTCCGGATACCTCAGGTGTACTCCAGTTCTAAATTTCCTTCTCTTCCTGTAGAGGCTGAGCACTGTCCGCTTCAGCCCGCCATGTGAAACAGAACTACGGTAGCAGCTCCCTTGCCCTGCTCAGTTCCCTTCACAAAGTAATCCTGACACTCTAATGAAGATGTGAAGCTTTGCCGCTTTAGGCCATGTCGTCCCTACCTCCCCCAGCGCTTGAGAGAAGAACCACTCCTGGAGGGTTGAATGGCTTCTGAGCACTTGGGAATTACTTCTTTTTTTTTTTTTTTTTTTTTTTTTT
>NW_022196910.1:55532459-55542132 GCF_008632895.1 Mastomys coucha
TTGGAGACGGTTTCTCTGTGTAGCCTTGGCTGTCCTGGAACTCATTCTGAAGACCAGGCTGGCCTCAAACTCAGAAATCCACCTGCCTCTGCTGCCTCTCAAGGGCTGGGATTAAAGGCGTGCACCACCACCACCTGGCTACAGTGTCTTACATATAACAATAAATAAATCTTTAAAAAAAAAAAAACTACAACAAGAATACTGTGAAAGAGTCTCTTCTCAAAACTTTGTGACTTTCTGTTCCTGAAAGTCATTCTTTAGAGACAAAGGCCGGCAACGTACAAGCATTAGGTCATCAACTGTGGCTTCTCTCAAACCCACTCCAAGACATTTCTCTTGTCATTCCTTCCTTCCTCTGTTTGACACAGCGATTTATGTTAGTTGGACTATCTGGGTAGAGAAGAGACAGGCTTCTGTTATTACTAAGCCGGTGGCAAAGTCCAGATATAAACCTGGATCTGTCCAGGCCGGTGCCTGTAACCCCAGCATTTGGGAGGTAGAGGCAGGGTCAGGAGTTTAAGGCTCAGCCTAGGGTACATATTGAATTCCACAACAGTCTCAGATACAAGAGTCCTTGTCTCTAAAATGAAAAATAAGCATGATCCAGGCATGGTTCAATCCTAGCACTTGGGAGGAAGAGGCAGGTGGATCTCTTGACAGTTTGAGGCCAACCTGGTCTACAGAGCGAGTTTCAGGACTGCTAGGACTGATACATAGATAAACCCTGTCTTTAAATAAATAAATAAATAAATAACAAAAAACCCGAATCTGACTATGCTCCATGTGCACCTTTCAATTTTTGTTTTGTCTTGACAAGCCTGGCCTTGAGTTTACAGTACTGTTTCTCTCTTTGCCTCTCTGGAGCTGGCATTACAGGTACACGCCACCACAGTCAGAGCTCTGGTTGGTGGATGGATGGGTGGGCTTTTGTAGATAGGATGCTACTATATGGTATAGGTTACAACAAACTCAAGGTCTACCTGCCTCAGTCACCTGAGCGCTGGAATACAGGTGTTTTAGGCCAGCCTGGACTACCTAGTAAGTTCTAGGAGAGCTAGAGATACAAAAAGAATCCCCGTCTCACAAAAACAAAACAAAAACACTAGCGCCTTTCACTTTTTTTTTCTTTTGAGATTGTGATATAATTACATCATTTCATCATTTTCCCTTATCTTTCCTCCCTTTAAATCCTCCCATCTGCCCTTCCGAGCTCTCTTTCAAATGCAAGACCTCTTTTTTTTAATCCCCCTCCCTTTTTAATCTTCCACTCCTCCCCCTCCTTTTTTTCTTTTCCCTTTAGGACAGGGTTTCTCTGTGTAGCCCTGGCTGTCCTGGATACACTCTATAGACCAGGCTGGCCTTGAATTCAGAGATTCTTCTGCCTCTCCTCCCAAGTGCTCTGTTTAAAGATGTGCACTGCCAGCTGGGCAGTGGTGGCGCACACCTTTAATCCCAGCACTTGGGAGGCAGAGGCTGACAGGTTTCTTGAGTTCGAGGCCAGCCTGGTCTACAGAGTGAGTTCCAGGACAGCCAGGGCTACACAGAGAAACCCTGTCTCAAAAAAAAAAAAAGGACTGAAAAAAAGGTGTGGGCTGCTGCTTCTCTTCTTCCTCTTTCAACTCCTCCTCCCACTTCTTCTCTTCCCACTCCTCCTCTTCCTCTGCCTCTCCTCCTCTTCGTCTCCTTTTCCTACCTCTTTCCCTTCTCCTCCCCTCCCCTCCTCCTCTTTTCTTCCTCCTTATTCTTTACTTTTGAGGCTAAAGTTTTTGTTTTTTTATAAAGATTTATTTATTATTATAAGTAAGTACACTGTAGCTATCTTCAGACACACCAGAAAAGGGGCATCATGTCTCATTATGGGTGGTTGTGAGCCACCATGTGGTTGCTGGGATTTGAACTCAGGACCTTTGGAAGAGCAGCTGGTGCTCTTACCCACTGAGCCATCTCACCAGCCCCCAAGGCTAAAGTTTTAGCTTGAGTACTAAGCAAGCTTCCTTCTGAAGGAGTTTACAGAGATCCTTAAGGGAAAATCACAGGCCTTGGAAGTTACCTTCATCTTCCTGTAATACTTGACCTGCTTAAAACTACAGTCCTAAGCTAGGGCTTTAGCTCAGTGATAGAGCACTTGTCTGCCATACCTGAGGCCTTGGGTTCAATCCCCAGCCCTATGATAAAGCTCAACTCTCACTTGAATCTGTGGTGAGTTGGGTTCCTATCTTTGGTTAGAGATAGATAGATAGATAGATAGATAGATGATAGATAGATAGATAGATAGATAGATAGATAGATAGATAGATAGATAGATAGATAGGCAGACCGACAGACAGACAGACACACACACACACACCCTTGGCCATGAAGTCAGGGAAGAAAGCAACAGATCGGGTACAAGTTGCCTGCGGGTTGTGCTGCCCACTCCCTGACCTGAATCCCATGTAGTCTCTGCTTAGCCATCAAAGAGGTCCTACTGATAGAAAATGCCGCCAGGCAGTGGTGGTGCACGCCTTTAAGGCCAGCACTTTTGGAGGCAGAGGCAGGCAGAATTTTGAGTTTGAGGCCAATCTGGTCTACAGAGTGAGTTCCAGGACAGCCAAAGCTACACAGAGAAACCCTGTCTACAAACAAACAAACAAACAAAAAAGCCTACTTATCTTTTTAGGCTATACTGCAGAAACCAGATATGATAGTTCATGTCTATAATACTAGTACTTGGGAGGCTGAGGAAGGAGGCCTGCCGCAGCGCGAAGCCTCTTTGGGCTGTCTGAGAAGTCAAACCAAAAATTTACCAGGCTTGGTGACACACCTGGGATCCTGAAGTAAAAGGATTGCTCTGAATTGAATATCATCCTCGTCAATGGATCAAGTAGTTCTGAGACTCCATATAAATACCCTGTTTTTAAAAACAAACACCAAAAATTCAAGCCAGGTGTGACACTGCACTGAGGCAAGAAAACTATCATAAATTCTGGACAGGCTGGTGTGAAACCAAAGTCAGGGGAGTTGTGGAGATGGTTTAGTGAGTAAAGCCCTTGGCAGGCAAATGTGAAGACCAGAAAAATGTGGAGATTGGAGCTCCAATACTTACATAAATAATGGATGGGTCTCCTTCCCCACCTATAATTCCAGCCCTTGAGAGGCAGAGACAAGATGTCCAGAACAAGCTGACAAGGTAGGTTAGTCCAATCAATCTGCTAAGCTAGGTTCAAGTAACCTCGACACAAAGCTGAGAGAGGTGTCACAAACCTTTAAGCCCAGTGTTAAAGAGACAGAGGCAGGCAGATCTGTGTTGATTTCAATGCCAGCCAAGACTACATAGTGAGACTCTGTGTGTGTGTGTGGGGGGGGGGTACGCACACATGCGTGTGAAAACACTCAACATTAACTTTTGGTCTCCACAATGCAGGTGTATACTAAAGTGAACCTATATATACATACATGAACATTACACATACAGGTCAAAAAAGACTAAGAGCATATTCGGACAATGGAGATGCCATACTGTCCTTCAATGAACAAATGTGTCCATTCAGAACTCAGGTTGCCCTGAGTCCTTTGATTTGAGATGTCAGAGTAGAAGGGATTCGTGTTGTTATCACTTGGCCCTACTTTTTCCGTCGGCTTTCTCATCTCTTTTCTCTCCTAACTATGCTTACAAATTAGTCCCAGAGAGCCACATAAATAAATCTTTATTGAAAAAAATACATAATTCCTTATAAATAGAATAAATAACAATCATCTAAACTGTTACAAAGATAAATAATATCAAAATTTCCCTTCCCACTTAATAAATATGCAGCTCTGTCACAGGTCAGATTGGTAGCATTTGTCAGTTCGTTTGTGTAGTTCTGTTAGTTCTGAGTGACTAGATTCTGTTAGACCTGAGGGACTAAGCAGGCAGTTACAGAGCTTCTGTCCCTGAGTCACCCAGAAATGCAGAACGTTCCCTTTTTCTTGTTTTTCATACAGACACTGGCCAAAGCCTGGGCTCACATTTTCTGACGCTCTGGGTTTTCCTTCTCTCAGTTTCTCCAATGCCACAGCCCCCTTACCCCCCTGGCATGCAACTGCTTGCCAGCCTCCAAGGCCAAGGGCTTGACTTTATTCCTCTTCTCCGGCTCCTTTCTCTGCTGAGCTGTCTGCTCTGGGTTCGTTGTTTTCCTCTTTAATAATGGTGTCCTTGTCCTTCACACAAAACAAACAGAACAAGAACAACACAAGTCCTAATGGATAATTAGCTTGTAGATGTCTGGGCTGATAGATTAGTCCTATCGTTGTAAACGTGGGAATCTGGGCACCATCCTTAAGCTGTTGGCACTAAGGGCTCAGTCAGAGTCGCTGCTCCGTGGGCAAAGACCCGGGCAGCTATGGCCAAAAAGGCCTGGAGGCTTCGAAGGATCTTGGAACGGAGAAGGGGGCGCTGCCACTGCTGGCTGGGGCTCAGGCTAGGCATCTGTTGAGTCTCCCGGTGGTGAACCTCTGCCTGAAGGACAGTCAGAAAGACATAGTCGGAAAGGATTCCATATACTAAGTTCCCAGCTTCTTTTTCAGAAACTGGCTAGCCCCATCTTCCAGATTCCTGGTTCATACCTGGAGGAGTTGGCTGAGGTCCAGCAGGGAGGTATGAAGCTGCTCCACAGGGCTATCAGGGAGTAGAGCAGGCTCCCCTTTGAAGATGTCTGAGTCCAGCAGGTGCTTATAAAAAACCAGACCTTGGCGGATCCTTTGCAAGCAGAACTGGGAAAGAAGAAGAAAGCAACCAAGCCATAAAGATCCTCTTTCCTAGTGCCCCGCTGTCCTTTCTTCCTCTGTTTTTCCTTTTTCATTCTTTAGACAGCATTACACTACCTTAGGCTTTGGCCTTAAATTTACTACCCACAGCCCAGGCTGGCTTCAAGCCCACTGTGGCTCCTTGTCATCTCAGGCATAGCTAAATGATGACGCTCAGCTTCCCTTCGCCTCCCCTCTCCTAGATATACCAACACTGGCTTAGTGGTACCTGGCTGTTGTCCTTGAGTCCTTGGGGGTCACAACCATCTCCACACTGGATACGGGGTACATTATTTTTAGTCTCTTCATCCTCTTCTTCTCTTAGTAGATCCTGGAATGGAGGGAGTGGCAACAGTGAGTCGAGGCGACTGCTTTGCATTCCACTCAACCACTGGCCCACAACTCTCCCGGAAGCCCGAGTCTTCTGTCCTCTCTCATTCCATGATGGCCTTCAACCCTCCAGATCCACCCAGGTCCACAGCTTACATTAAACCACAACTCCCTTGGAGGGCTTGGGAAGGTTTTCTGTGAGGTTCCAGGAGCTGACACTTACCATATGTCCCACTGGTGCATGTGCGTTCCAGGCTAGTGTGCAGAGATTCTGAGAGAGCTGTTGGCACTGAGCCCAGTCAGGACTGCTACTCCTAGGCACAGCCAGGCCCTGAGTGACCCAGGGCAACAACCATAGCAGTAGTACTGCTCTGCAATCCAGCATCTTGTTGCCTGCTTCTCAGATCTGGCTGGCTCTGTGATCTGCACCAGGCCTGTGTACCCTCTATTCACCTCCTTTCACTCTAACTCTGTAGTCCAACTTCTAAGTGGCTTCCTGATTTCTTCCTTTTGTCTCGCAGTCTCTTTTTAAGGTCCCTGCACTGTAAGGCCCGCCCTTTACACCAGCAGGTGACTCAGAGCAGGTGGGATTCCCCTCCCTGCATCATCTCCCTCTTTGGAGAGCCCAGGTATGCCGCCTCAGTTCCAGGGGAAATAGTGGTGAGGTTGTTGTGGCTAGAGGCCTAGGTTGGGACACATGTGTCATGCTCTCCAGGAACACAGAAAGCTGCAGAGGGGGCAGGGAAGTAATGGACATTTAAAGGAATATCTCCAGTTCCTTCCTGTGTAATCTGTCTGATATAGTTTTTTGCCTCTCATGCTTTATTCTTACCCAACCCCACTCTGATTTCCTCACTTCCTCTTGCCCTAGGGAAAACCAAAACAGCCCTCATTCATCTCCAAATCCCATGGTGAGCTCAGATTCAAAGTTTGGTTCCTGTGTGATGCCTTCTATGTAAGACCAAGGCATTTCCTTATCTCTGTGTTCTTTCGTTCTTTTCACCCAGGCAGTCCTGGTTTTGAAGGTGACAGTAGCCACCTTCTGAAATCACCTTCTGTGATCTGAGAAGCTGGATGGGGGCAGTAAAAAGTTACTGCTCCATCAGGCCTCGCTGCCGAAAGGGCATTCCCCGGGGGGCGGGGGGGTGCTGGCTAAGAACCTCTAAATTTCTCAGCCCTCTTAGCCTACGGTTGCCACTGGTTCTGCAGGATTTAGGTAATTATTTTTCAGGGAGTTGGGAACTGGAAGTCCAACTTAAACATTGCAGCTCCCTGCTCCCACCCCATAGCTAGAAATTGTACACAGAAGTTCTGGGTGGTTGAAAGTACAGTGACGATGACCCGTGCTGGCCTTTCAGCCTGTTGCATCCACGGGTAAAATCCACTGAAGGCTGATTGATTTCATCACCCTTCATGATGTAACACCAGGGAAGCAGCTGCGAGAGTGGGGTCGGACGTGGGAGGAGAGGGTGGTCTGAGTCTGGGACTCCCCCAACCCTAGTACAGGGTCCCCGCACAATCAGGACGTCAGAGCGAGGCCATAGATGACCACATGGCAGGCTTTCAAAAGTTAACTTTTCCTCTGAGAGACAAGCTCTCAATGGGGGTCCTCTTTCACTTAGGGCTCTTATTTGGTTTTGGAGACAGGGGTTTCTCTGTGTATCTCTGGCTGTCCTGGAACTCACGCCTCAGAAGTATCAGACAGATTACATAGGAAGGAAATAGAGGTGGTATTAAGATGTAGACCAGGCTGGTCTCCAACTCAGAAATCACCCTGCTTCTGTCTCCTGAGTGCTGGTATTAAAGCTGTGTACCACCTCCGCCTGAAGACCGTTTGTGTTTGTTTGTTTGTTTGTTTATTTGTTTTTCGAGACAGGGTTTCTCTGTGTAGTCCTGGCTGTCCTGGATTCACTCTGTAGACCAGGCTGCCCTCGAACTCAGAAATCTGCCTGCATCTGCCTCCCAAGTGCTGGGATTAAAGGTGTGCACCACCACTGCCTGGCTTCAAATATTACTTTTAGGATTCTGGGATGACTTTGCCTACCTTTCAATGAAACATTTGGGGGAGAAATGATTTGTATACCTAGGACAGAGGTATACTATGAATGGAATAAGGGAATTGAGAGGAGCTTGCATAGGGGAGTCCACTTTATTTTGTGCAATGTCTCCTATTCTTTTGCTATGTCTGGTCACAGTCCTGAGAATTCTCACAGGTAGGAGGTAAAGGTAAGGAGAAGGAGAAGGAAGCGGGTGGGAAGAGACTGGCGAGTGAGTTGGAGGCTCGGGCCCTCAGCTGTCTCACTTCCTGGTGCTCTCGCAGTTGAGGAGGAAGCAGGGTTGGCGGGGCGACTCCACCGTGGCTGTCTTACAGCTGGAACCACTTCCAAGGCTGCAGCTGACCTAGAACTTCAAGAAGCCCTTGACGTCAGCGGGGCCTTAACCGTTATGCAAATCACATTCACAAAATACTCCTAGACAGGCCTTTCCAGACGAATGCCCAGACTCCAAATCCAATTCAAGTTTCCCCAGGTGGTTAATGACTATAGCTAATAATGATGGCTAATTCGTAGCTAACTCTCACTTTGTGATGTGTACCTGGTCTAAGCACTTTACAAGCATTAACCTAAGTCTCAATAAATTCTGTGTAGTATATATTATATCGTGGATTTACTGGGGAGAATGAGGTGCAAAGATAAGTTGTTTAACAAAGACTACCGAGGGGGCTGGCAAGATGGCTCAGCGGGTAAGAGCACTGAATGCTCTTCCAAAGGTCCTGAGTTTGGATCCCAGCAACCACATGGTGGCTCACAACCACCCATAATGAGATCTGACACCCTCTTCTGGTGTGTCTGAAGACAGCTACAGTGTATTCTGCCGGAGTGAGTGGGGCTGAAGCGAGTGGGGCCCGTCCTGAGTTCAATTCCCAGCAGCCACATGATGGCTCACGGCCAGCTGTACAGCTACAGTGTACTCATACACATAAAATGAATAAATAAATCTTTAAAAAAACAAAAAAACAAAAAAACAAAGACTACGGAGCTGGGAAATGGCGACCTGCAGTGCCGACCACAAAAATTCGACTTTTAAAAGTTGTTTAAAATTATTATGTGTGTGCAGGTGCATGTGTACCTTGGGATGCCTGTGGACTTCAGAGGACAGCTCTGTCCAGACAGCCCTCTCCTTGCAGCTTTGTGTAGGTTCCAGGAATTGACCCCAGGCTGCTAGTCCTCCAACCTGGCTCCGTATTCCACACATGCTAGGCAAGTGTTCCACCAGTCATCGTATCCCCAGGGATAAAGGCATGAGTACTACCACACCCAGTTTAGGTCTTCACATTTTGAGTCTTCATTTTTAAAAAATATTTTAAGATCTATTTATTTATTTTATTTATATGAGTACACTGTACTCATACACCAGATACACCAGAAGAGGATATCAGCTCCCATTACGGATGGTTGTGAGCCACCATGTGGTTTCTGGGAATTGAACTCAGGACCTCTGGAAGAGTAGTCAGTGCTCTTAGCTGCTGAGCCATTTCTCCAGCCCTGCATTTTGAATCTTCTAACTTAGCTTTCATAGCAAGGATTATAGATCTGCATTAGGCTCAACTCATATTCTGCAGTTTAGTTTCTTGTTCATTTTTGAGGCAGTTTCTTGTAGCCCAGAATGGCTTCAGATTTCTCTGTGCTGAGAATAACCTTGAGCTGCTGATCCCCCCTGCGTCCACTTCCCAAGGGTTACAGACATGCTCTAACATGCTTGACTCTGTTTAAAATTACTGTGTCATATTGGATACTGTGAGGAAACTCACATGGAGGTAAATTGTGATTCACGAAGTAGTTTATTGAGTGAGGTGTGGTGGCACCCTTCTGTATGGCAAGTTCTGGAGTTGATAAGAAGGGAGGATTACAAGTTCAAGGCTAGTTTGGGCTCCCTAGTGAGAATTTAGCTCAACAAACCAAAAAAGAAGAGATTTACTCCAAGCATCCTGAGCTCAACTCCTGTGAGGTCTCTTTCAGTCATGAGCCTTCAATATGGAGGTTTCTGTATAGGGACTGTGTAGGTTTCTTCTGTTAGGGGCTGTGTAAGTCTCTTAGCACCTACAGTTTTTGTATGAAAATTTAAATCTAAGAACCGTGAAGCCTTTAATCCCAGCACTTGGGAGTCAGAGGCAGGTGGATTTCTGAGTTTGAGGCCAGCCTGGTCTACAGAGTGAGTTCCAGGACAGCCAGGGCTATACAGAGAAACCCTGTCTCGAAAAGCCAAAAGAGAGGAAAAAAAAAAAAAAAGAACCGTGAAGCCAGAGATCCTTTAAGTTAGGCGCTCTCTATTTTGGTGTAGGATTCCTTGGTGTGTGGAATGCCCAAGTGCCTATGTCCTCTTGCCCACCCATTACTATTTTGCTTTGTTTTTTTAGATAGAGTTTCAGGTAGCCCAGGCTGGCCTGGAATTCACTATACTGCAGAGGATCCATAGCTGAACTCCTCATCTGTCTGCCTCAGGGTTCTTTCATGAAGTTCTACTTGCTTGCCTTTATTGAGAGAGGTAAATCACACACACACACACACACACACAC
>NW_022196910.1:55542538-55569605 GCF_008632895.1 Mastomys coucha
TCTTAAAAAAAAAAAAAAAGAATGCAGGGATTGTAGGTATGGGAGGCACTTTAGCGGTACATGGCCTTTAAAAACAGAAATGACCGCTGAGTTTGAGCAAGCTAAGACATCTCACAGCCTGGATAAACTCCAAAGCAATTTAGTACACAGCCAATACCCCAGAATCTGCTGGATATGGTGACACACTCTCACAGGAAAGGCAGAGGCAGTAGGGTCTCTGAGTTGGAGGCTAATCAAGAATCCCTCAGAATGATTAACAGCTACAGCTCAGTGACTCAGTTTACTGTTTATCTCTCTCTGAGGGTCAATGTCCAGCTCCACGGTCTAGGGGAATTTTGACAGTCTAGGAGACTTGTTTCTTGGGAAAATTAGGGGACCTCTGGGGACGATACAAATATGGATGGGAATTTCAGATGGATGCCTTTAGAAATAGAGAAAAGGTGGTCACTTGGGCCACACTAGAAGTCAGGCTCCCGCTTCCTTTTTCTTCCCCATATCTAGAAGTCATAGGAAATGCCAGTGAGTTTCGGGGGCACAGGGTCAGAGGTACTGGGATGGCTCACAGGCACAGCAAGATGAAGGTCTATACGCCGGGAATGATGAAGGCCATGCTGGGAATACCCACCGGGCGAGCCCCAATGCTTAGCTTCTGGCGCCCCTTAGTCTAGTTCCTATTCAGGGAGCGTAAAAGCTTAGCTTCCAAGTCTAAAGTTAATTTTGCTTAACAAAGCTTAAGAGTGAAGGGATTACTTTTCGTAAGACCAAATAGGTCCGCGCCTGACTCAGTTTGTCCCCGGTGGCATTCCGTAACCTTGTTTTGGCGGAGGTTACGTCACACGCCTTCTCCGGAGCTGCCTGTACCTGGCTCCTTCTGATTGGCTGAGGTGAGCCCGTGGCCCCTGCTGATTGGACGCGATGGCTGCCAGTCCGCCGTCCATCTTGCTTGTTAGGTTGAGCTAGAGGCGGGGGAGTAGTAGGGAAACTGGAATTTCCCGCGGAGCTGACGGCGCTTTCTCTACCCCCTACTCGTTTGAATTCCACGCGCTCCAAAATATCCGCCATGGAGAAATCTTGGTAATGACCCATTCCCCGTAAGCATCCCAGGAACACGTCTTGACCTTTGCCCTAATCCTTCCCCTCCCGTCCCCTGCGCTGGGGGAGAATTCTGGGTAACCAGTTTCTCTGGTTCGCTCAAAGAATTCTGGGTAGCTATCCGTTTCCATTACTTTCCCCTTACCCCCGCCCCGTTTGTGGGTAACTGGCCGTTCTTGTTACCCACCCCCTGGAGAATGCTGGGTAACCACTGTAAAGGATTCTGGGAAAGTTGTCTTGCTCCCTTCACTACCCAGCCCCTTTGTCTTATGTCCAGTTCTAGGAAACAAGCATCTTAGAGCTCTCCACCAAACTCCAGCCCCTATCCTATCCGCCCCCTTTACCTTGTGGTTCAGGAGAAAGGGAAGTCAAGAATTAGTTCATTCGGTGGGGTGGCAGGGAACTTAGAAAATTTAGAGGTGCAGAGTAAGGGGCACTGTTGTGCCACTCACTGTACAGCGTTGCCCGTGTGCCCTTCCTGCATGCTTCATTCTTTGCCTGGAAGTCTCATCCCCTCTGCCTACCTCATTGTCCTGTCCACATAGAAGATACTTCCAGTGCCTAGGCCTATCCCTGACTGAGCTGCCTCTTTCCCTTGCAGGCCAGGATGTCCATACTAGGTTCACTGGTGCTCTTCTGCTGAAGGCTGGGTCAGGTGTCTGTAGGAACCGTGGCAAGGGAGGGTGTGACTCAGGTCTGACCAGCAGCCACTATCGTCATGAACTTTGAGGGTCTGGATCCTGGACTGGCTGAATTTTCCCCAGCTATGCATTCTACCCTGGACCCAGTTCTGGATGCCCACCTGAATCCAAGTTTGCTACAGAATGTGGAGCTGGACCCAGAGGGAGTGGCTTTGGAGGCTCTTCCTGTCCAGGAGTCAGTGCACATAATGGAAGGTGTCTACTCTGAGTTGCACAGCGTGGTGGCTGAAGTGGGAGTGCCTGTGTCTGTCTCCCACTTTGATTTACATGAGGAGATGCTGTGGGTGGGGAGCCATGGGGTAAGAACTATACCCCTTTCTGAAGGCTGCAAGGGTGTATTAGAAATCTTTATCTGGCCTTTGCCCAAGGACAGCTCTTTGCAGGGAGTCAAAACAGAGTTGATGTGAGGAAAGTTAGCCGGGTCTCTCAAACCAAGAAGGGAATGGAGAGATTAACTACATATTTAGTCTCATAAGGCATTCCACTCTGCCAGTAAGCCCTTCACTTACTGTGTTTTTTTGAGACAACATCTCTCTCTATAGTCCAGGCTGACTAGAACTTATAGCAATCCTCCTGCTTTTGCCTCCAAAGTGCAGAGTTTACTTGTGTGCAACCATATCTGACTCTTGTTGATTGTTTTTTAAGACAGGGTCTCCTCTATCCCAAACTGCCCCTTGAACTTTATGTATAGCCGAGGATGGTCTTGAATTCCTGATCTCCTGATCTCCTGAGTGCTGGGAATATAGATACCAAAACCTTACTCAGTGTATGTCATGCTGGGATAAAACCCAGGGCTTCGTGCATGGCAGGCAAGCGCTGTCCTCACTTCTACAGGTCTGAACTTGTTTTTTTGTTTTAAGATAGGGTTTTGCTATGGAACCCAGGCTGGCCTCAGATTTACGGTCCTGCCGCCATCTCCAGGGTGCTGAGATTATAGGCGGGTCACCAGCCGAGCTCAGTCCATATTTTGATTAACTGTACCCATCACTTAGTTTATAGCCATCCATACTCGATCTTTAGGTTTTTACCCAATTTAGAATTGGGAGTGGGGTTGGGGTTTGAAACAGAGTCTCACTATGTAGCGCCTTCTGATCTTGGGACTTACTATGCAGCCCAGGGTGGCTTTGAACTAGGAGCAGCCTTATCCCAACCTCAAAGTGCTGGTGTCTCGGGAATGCACCATACCTGGTTTATAATTGCAGAATATTTAATGAATGTTTTTGGATATCTTTTGGAATTATTTTGTCTTCTCTTTCTGATGTTAGTCTTAGCAGTTATCAGTGTTAATTTTCAAATGTGTATTAATATATGCTATGAAACCAAATAGTTTTTGTAAGGCCTTGGTTTACTTATTTACGGTTTCAAGGGGGTATGAATTGTTTTTCCATTAGGAGAAATGAACTTTTTCACTGATGTATTCAGTTCCAGTAAGTCAGGCATGCTGGACACAGGGAACAGAACTGAATACAACATAGACCATAGATTAGGCATGGTTGTTCACACCCTATAACCCGGGCTTGGAGACTGAGGCAGGAGGATGGTAAGTTCCAGACCAGCATGGATTACCATAGTAAGACCAAGTGCCACCACCAAAACAGAGATCTACCTGCCTTTGCCTCCTCAGTGCCGGCATTTGAGGCGTGCACAACTATGCCAGCCTTGCACTTTAAAAAAAGTATATCGGAGTGGAAGCTGAAAGGTAGGTACTTATTCATTCCACCTCTTTCCTTTGTCAGCAGAATGAAAAACACACAAAATGAGATGGGGGTGTGAATCAGTGATAAGAACTTGTCTGGAATGCAGGAGGCCCTAGGATCCAACCTTAGTGTCCTCTTACCCCAGGCCCTGGGATCCAGCCTTAGTACCCACCTGCTACAGACCCTGGGATCCAGCCTTAGTGTCCTCTTACCCCAGGCCCTGGGATCCAACCTTAGTGTCCTCTTACCCCAGGCCCTGGGATCCAACCTTAGTGTCCTCTTACCCCAGGCCCTGGGATTCTTTAGTCCATATGCCGAAGGAAGGAAGGAAAAGTCAGCTTTTCCAGTGCTTTGAGAATTAAGGCCAGGACCTTACACATGCAAGGCAAGTGTTTTACAGCTGATCTATATCCCCTCCTTCTGAAACTGGTAAGCTAACCGCTAGGTATCAGAACTTGATTGTAAGGCTTAGGTTTGAAATGAGCAGTTAAAAAACAAAATACAATAATTCATGATCAAGGCTGGGTATGGTAGTCCATACCTTTAATCCCAGCACTTGGAAGGCAGAGGCAAGTGGATTTCTGTGAGTTTGAGGCTAGCCTGGTCTGCAAAGTGGGTTCCAGAACAGCTAGAGATGTCTCAAAAATAAATAAATAAATAATTTTTTAAAAAGAAGTGGGATTCAAGGAGTGTACATGCCTGTAATCCCAACACTTGAGAAATCAAGGCAGACTGTGTAATGTCCAGGCCAGCAAGTACTATGTAGCACAAACCCACCTCAAAGTAAAGAAGGCTGGGTACCTGTCTTAACCGAGTCTTGCCCAGCATATGTGATCCCTTATGTTCAGTTCCCAGTACTGGATAAAACAAAAGAAAAACTCAAGTATAAATGTAGTTAAGACAAAAGCTTTTGAGAACAAATGAGGTTATAAGGGAGGAGGTACCTGTCTCGAGGGCTCCAAAGAGGGGAAGTGGGCAGTGACACAGATTTAATCACACTCTGGAGGCAGAGACAGGATAGCCATGGCTGCATAGTATGACCCTCTCTCAAACAACAGAGCAAAGAAGGCATGCACATACAGAGTCACGAGTCTGGAGTGAATGATGTGCCAGAGCAGGGGAGGTGTTTCAAACAACAGAGCAAAGAAGGCATGCACATACGGAGTCAGGAGTCTGGAGTGTATGATGTGCCAGAGCAGGGGAGGTGTTTCAGTCTTTGTGTTCTGGCCTGTAACCATTGACTCATTATGGATTGCTCACTTGCTATAGAGATTAAGATTTAAGCAAACGAGGACTCCAGAGGCCAATGCAGAAAGGTCTCTGAGTTTGAAGCCAACCTGGTCTTTGTAGCAAATTCCAGAACAGCCAGGGATACATAGACATTGCCTTAAAAGCAACAACAAAAAAGATTTAGCCATCAAGCAAGGTCTGATATCAGCACTTAAGGGGCTTAGGCAGGAGGATTGTGTAGTTTTGAGGTTGTCCTGGTATACACAGCATTTGCCAGGCCACCCTGGACTATATGAGACATCATCATCATCATTATTTATTTATTTATTTTTAATAAAGACCAAAAAAACACCCTAAAACTTGACCATGGAATAAGTGGCCAGTGGAGGTTCAGCTTATGTCCCTGGCCTTCTGAAGAAACAAATCTCTAATTAACTGAAGCATTATCTATCATTATGGTCATAGTGAGAATAAAGTGAGGGCTTCGGTAAGCATTCTGTGCTGGGTGAACAAAGTAATTGGAGGCTGAGGAGCAGCTCGGTTGTTAGCTGGGCAGTGGAGGCACACGCCTTTAATCCCAGCACTTGGGAGGTAGAGGCAGGTGGATTTCTGAGTTCGAGGCCAGCCTGGTCTCCAGAGTGAGTTCCAGGACAGCCAGGGCTACACAGAGAAACCCTGACTCAAAATACAAAACAAACAAACAAAAACTAATTACCTGTTGTCTTCCAGAGGATCTGGATTAGAGTCTCAGCATCCATGTGGTGTTCACTGTTGTCTGTAACTCCAGCTCCAGGGGACCTAGAACCCTCTTCCAGCCTGTCTGGAACATAACACACATACAGATACAAAAATAACATTAAAAAAATTACTTATATAAACCCTCATTTTATTCTCACTATGATCGTAATGATAGGTAACGCTAATTAATAAAAAATAATTTAAAAATAATCTGCAATAATGTAAGATGGAGTAATCAGTGATTTATCACTAAGATTGGCTGGTCCTTAGCCTCATGCTGCTACTGTCTAGACAGAAAGGGAATCTGAGATATGCTCCATCCCTGGCAAGTATCTGCCATGCCCCTGCCTTACCCAAGTGTGTGTTTTCATCCTTTCCAGGGCCACGCCACTTCCTTCTTTGGTCCAGCTCTGGAGCGCTACTCATCCTTTCAGGTCAATGGCAGTGATGACATTCGGCAAATCCAGAGCCTGGAGAACGGTATCCTCTTCCTCACCAAGAACAACCTCAAGTACATGGCCCGCGGGGGGCTCATTATATTTGATTATTTGTAAGTGGTCTTTCAGTTCAGCTGGGAAAGAGGGAAAAAAATGACAGGAAGGCCATAGGATTGGCAGCTGGTGAGACCCTGGCCTGCTGGTTCTTCTCACACAGGCTGGATGAGAGTGAAGACATGCACAGTCTCCTGCTGACGGACAGCAGCACCCTGCTTGTTGGCGGGCTACAGAGCCACATCCTGGAGATTGATCTGAACACTGTTCAGGAGACTCAAAAGGTATGAGCTTGGGTCATGTCCAGGAGAGACCCATGTGGGACCTGAAGTCATGGTGGGGCTGTGCTTGGCCTGTAGTGTGTTGAGATGTGAATGTGACGTCTCTCTTAGTCATGGCAATCATCTTATTGGCTTCTCTCTCCAGTATGCAGTTGAGACACCCGGAGTCACTATCATGAGACAGACAAACCGCTACTTCTTCTGTGGCCACACATCTGGCAAGGTAACCCATAGGCCCTGTTTTGGTAGATATTGAGATCTGCTTTCGCTGTGGGTGAGAGATGAGGGCTTTGAGGAGTTAAGTCATGTCTTGCTTTCTGTGTTGAGATTATCTTGGGTCCTGGTGTTTTCCACAGCTAGGTGCCTTGGAGGCAAAAGGATAAATGAATTCTTTGGGTCATCCTTTCTATCTCTTGGCTACTGTTTCTGCCTTTCTTTGTTCTGACAGTATCCTAGAACCTTGGTCTTCTCTGGCAGGGCTCTCTCAGTGTTAAGTAGGTGGCAGGGTCTCTTCCCTGTCACAGAGGTGGCAGATAACAGGTCTTTTCTTTTCCAGATTTCCCTTCGAGACCTCCGTAGTTTTAAAGTGGAGCATGAATTTGATGCCTTCTCAGGGAGTCTGTCAGATTTTGATGTTCATGGCAACCTGCTGGCTGCCTGTGGCTTCTCCAGTCGCCTCACTGGCCTGGCCTGTGACCGTTTCCTCAAGGTGTACGACCTGCGCATGATGCGTGCCATCACGCCACTTCAAGTGCATGTGGATCCAGCCTTCTTGCGATTCATCCCCACATACACTTCCCGCCTTGCTATCATCTCCCAGTCAGGTATGATGGGCACAGCACTGGGTAGGACAGGTGCAGCCCTGGGTAGGACAGGTGCAGCACTGGGTAGGACAGGTGAAGCCCTGGGTAGGACAAGTGAAGCCCTGGGTAGGACAGGTGCAGCCCTGGGTAGGACAGGTGCAGCACTGGGTAGGACAGGTGCAGCCCTGGGTAGGACAGGTCCATGATCAGAGACCCAGCTCAGCAAGAGTAACCCCATATATCCCTCTGTTGGAGAAAGAAATAATCGTCCACTAGGCTACCATGGTTTCACCTAGGTTTGCTTAGAATGGGCCTGAAGGACAAAAGACAGTAAAGAACACAGGCCTGTGATCCTAGCTACTTGACAGGTTGAAACAGGAAAGTGGTGAATTCAAGTTCTGACTAAGCAACATAGTGATGCCTTGTTTTAAGAAAGAAAAACAGGGCAAGCCAGGACTGCAGCCAAATGACAGAGTGATTGCCCATAAGGTGCCAGGTGCTGTACACCAAATAGTATCTCCTGTACACCATATCAAAAGTAAATAAAACAAAAAACATGGGGACTGAGAAAATGGTTCAGTATTCAGAGTATTTTGTAGAGTTCAGTTCCCAACGCCTACAGTAGGAGGTGTCAGTGGATCTCTTGCCCTCTTCTGGCCTCTGCTAGCACCCGCACTGGTGTGTATATCCCAACACAGGCACACATGTAAGTCTTAGCTGGGTGTGGTGGCACATACCTTTAATAGCAGCACACAAGAGGCAGAGGCATGTGGATCTCTGAAGTGGAGACGTGCCTTTGCTAGGCGTGAAGCGCCTGTGTCACTCCTTTGATTACTGTGTCTCCTGACATTAGAAGAGGGTAAAGGGGTTTTCCCTTTCACTTTCCAGGGCTCACTGGTCTGTCCCTTCTTCCCTCCTAGGTCAATGCCAGTTTTGTGAACCCACAGGCCTGGCCAACCCAGCCGACATCTTCCATGTGAATCCCGTGGGACCTTTGCTAATGACGTTTGATGTGTCAGCCAGCAAGCAGGCCCTGGCCTTTGGAGATTCCGAGGGCTGTGTGCATCTCTGGACTGATTCCCCTGAGCCGTCCTTCAACCCCTACTCCCGAGAGACTGAATTTGCTCTGCCCTGTCTTGTGGACTCCTTGCCGCCTCTAGACTGGAGCCAGGATCTGTTGCCGCTTTCCCTTATCCCCGTCCCACTTACCACTGATGCGCTGCTCTCCGACTGGCCTGCTGCCAACTCTGCCCCTGCTCCCAGGTTGTACCTCACTGCGGGGCTGGAGGGGGCCTGGGGGGGAGATGGAAACTTTCTCTAGCCTGGCTGTTATTCCACTGCTATGGGTATTTTTGTCTGCCTTAAAAGCTTTTTCTTCTTCTGAACCCATGGGCTGGGAAGTGCATGGGTGGCGGCCATGGCCCTCAAGCCTAGCACTGCACTGGAGGCCATGGCTCTCAAGCCTAGCACTGCACTGGAGGCCATGGCCCTCAAGCCTAGCACTGCATGGGTTACAGGCGAGCACCACCCGTGGATGCAGAGATTCTTCGAACCATGAAGAAGGTGGGCTTCATTGGCTACGCTCCCAACCCTCGCACCAGGCTGCGCAACCAGGTGTGTTCAGAGGCGAGCCTGCTGTGGCCTCCTATCCCTTATTAGTGTTTGTTTTGTTTTTAAACAGTAAAGGTTTGGGATGTGTGTGCAGAATTCAAAAAGCTATGCTTGTTGTGCCTGATCCATAGACGATAAGGTTTATCCCTTAGGATGGTTATTTGGTTGAAGAAAAAGACATTACCCCATCAGAAATTATTTATATCCTGTTGTTAAATACCAAACGAATGTTATGAGCACTCTGTGCCAAAGCTGTCCAAAGAGAAGTGTAGGCTAGAGTGGTTAAGACTAGTGTAATGAAATAAGTAGACAGGTGGACGACAAGTGTCTAGTTATGGGGAAAGAGGAAGATGCTGAAAATAACAACTGTTAGAGAAGGTCTCAGGAAATAAGTGGTGACGTTGTAACATTAAAACATTTTATGCCTGTTTTATTATTAGTGTGTGTGTGTGTGTATTTGATGTGCATGAGTGTGAGTGTATGTGAATGTGAGTGCGAGAATATATGAGAGTGTATGTGTGTGAGTTTAAGTGTGTGTGAGAGTATAAATGTATATATGTGTGTGAGTGTGTTTGTATGTGAGTATATGTGTACGTGAGCCTGTGTGAGAATGAATGTGAGAGTGTATGTGTGAGTGTAGGCATGCATGTATCACAAGCACATCTGGAGGTCAGAGGATGACTTTTATTAATTGGTTCTCCATCCATCTTGAGATCTAGGAATTGAACTTAGGTCTGAACTCTGCCCCAATTTTATACTTGTTTACAGTGTGATCTGTGTTGCTTTCCTAAGATAAACCAAAAGCATATTTCTCAGTGTTCTTTCTTTCTTTGTTAGCAGCATTTTGATGGAACTTTTATGTTTGTAATAGATAAAAATAAAGTACATGGCAGGGTTGATTTTATTTTTTTAAGATTTATTTATATTGGGCAGTGGTGGCGCACGCCTTTAATCCCAGCACTTGGGAGGCAGAGGCAGGCAGATTTCTGAGTTCGAGGCCAGCCTGGTCTACAGAGTGAATCCAGGATAGCCAGGGCTACACAGAGAAACCCTGTCTCGAAAAAAAACAAGAAAACCAAAAAAACCCAAACAAAACTAAATGAAAACATCAGAAAGGAAAAAGAAGGGGAAGCCAAAGATGTTAAACCATCCAGCAGACTTTCTTTCTCTCTCTCTCTTTTTTTTTTTTAAACAAAAAACAAAACCCCCTAGATTCCCTATCGATTAAAAGAGTCAGACCATGAATTTGACAACTTCAGCCAAGTCACGGAGTCACCGACAGGGCGAGAAGAGGAGCCTCTCCACACAGTTTCTAAGAAATACCGGAAGGTACTGGGGACACTGAGTCGGGATCTTGTGGGACGTGACCCGGGAGGCCTTCTGTCCTCATTCAGCTCAAACTGTCTGCCCCTTAGGTAACCATCAAATATTCCAAGCTAGGACTGGAAGACTTTGACTTCAAACACTACAATAAGACTCTGTTTGCTGGGTTAGAGCCTCACATCCCCAATGCCTACTGTAACTGCATGATCCAGGTAAGGGCTTGCTCTCCTGCTTTCTGCATTCCCACTGCCCCTTAGTCCCTCCTCTACTCTCCCTAGGGCACCTTGGCCTCATCTACTGTGTGCCCTCCCACATACCGCTGTCTCCTCTGTGAGCTCCATTGCTTCACCGGAGTCCCGCTTTGTATCCAGCGGCTCACAGACCCCCATCTCCCCTCACCCCCCACCCTTCTCCCCTCCCAGTTTCCCACCCGCTCTCCTGCACCCACCTCCAGGTGCTCTATTTCTTGGAGCCTGTTCGCTGTCTGATCCAGAACCACCTTTGCCAGAAGGAGTTCTGCCTGGCGTGCGAGCTTGGCTTCCTCTTCCACATGCTGGACCTCTCTCGTGGCGATCCTTGTCAGGTCAGTCCTCGGAGACCTGGGACACTCAGAACGGCAAGAGAGAGAAGGTGGATGGTTGAAAAGGGCACATTCCCATCAACATCACTTTCTTCCAGGGCAGTAATTTCCTCCGAGCTTTCCGGACCATTCCTGAGGCCTCAGCGCTGGGTCTCATCCTCGCTGACTCAGATGAGGCTTCAGGCAAGGGCAGTCTGGCCAGGCTCATCCAGAGGTGGAATCGCTTCATCCTCACTCAGCTGCATCAGGATATGCAGGAGCTGGAACTGCCCCAGGCTTACCGAGCTGCTGGAGGCAGGTATGGAACTGGATAGGAATAAAGCCCCAAAGGCCAGCCCCGTGACACACAAGAAGTCTTCTAACGCTCAGTGTGTGTGTTGTCCTCACTTCTCTCAGCAGTTTCTGCTCATCAGGGGACTCTGTCATCGGGCAGCTGTTCAGCTGTGAGATGGAGAACTGTAGCCTCTGCCGCTGCGGCAGCGAGACTGTGCGGGCCTCGTCCACGCTGCTCTTCACTCTCTCCTACCCTGAGGGTAGCATTTGTAGTGTGCCCTGCACCTGGGTTGGGAGGTTCCCTCAGATAACTTGTAACACCAAAGAGGGGTTTTGGGGGGCTGTGGGTAGAGGAGAGAGCCTGGAGTGAAGTGTCAAGTTTCTCCTCAGATAAAACTGGGAAGAACTATGACTTTGCTCAGGTGCTGAAGCGAAGTATCTGCCTGGAGCAGAACACACAGGCCTGGTGTGACAGCTGTGAGAAGTACCAGCCCACAGTGAGTAAGCTGGGGTCCCACTTCTTTGAGGACTCATCCATGGTCTAGCTGTAAAGGGAGTGGGAAGAACTCCACTTTTACGGCTCTTGTCTAGGCCTTTTGTTTTTTCTGTAGAGTGCCACTAATTGTTTCCTTCTCTTAGATTCAGACCCGCCACATCCGACATCTGCCAGATATTCTTGTCATTAACTGTGAAGTGAATAGCTCAAAAGACGCTGATTTCTGGAGACTGCAAGCTGAGGTGGTGACCATGGCTGGAAGCAGGACTTCTCACGACTCCTTTGTCTTATCTCTTGCTTTCCTTCTGCATATGAATATATTCTTTCCTTTGTGTTCAGGTTGCCTTCAAATTAGCGGTGAAGAAGTTGGGCGGGGAAATGAAGAGCAAGGAGTTTACTTTAGCTGACCGGTGGGTGCATCTTAGAGCTGTCAGCCAGCGGGACTACTTGCTGATTCCGCTGTTCACTGGCTACATATCTTCAGAGCACATTTCCACTTCTTCTGTCCTAATAGAAAGGAACTGAGGAGTCCAGAGGGCTTTCTGTGTCGTTCCTCCATCGAGGAGCTAAAGAATGTCTGGCTTCCATTTTCCATCCGCATGAAGATGACCAAGAACAAAGGGCTGGATGTTTGCAACTGGGCTGATGAGCATGAGGTGCAGACGATTGAAAAGTGGGAAGAAAAGAGGGACTGAGGGAGCGAAGGTGGGCGGAAGGTGAGGCAGGGCAGGGTATAATGGACCTTAGAGGATCAAGGAAAGGAATCAAACATACCGCTTACCAGTTCTGGGGTTGTCTAGAATAACTCATTTTAGAGTTGGGAAGTCATAGATGGTCTAAAATGGAGATACCCCACCCTCTGCCCTTTATCCCTGTCCCCCATCCCACAACCCATCCTTAAACTTAGCTTAGCAGCCTCGGTGCCCCCTCACAGTGGGGTCCAGCCAGGGCAGAGGAGGAGCATGGTGTCTATGTATATGACTTGATGGCTACTGTGGTACACATCCTGGACTCACGAACAGGCGGCAGCTTGGTGGCTCACATCAAAGTCGGCGAGACCTACCACCAGCGCAAGGAGGTGAGTGAAATGACAGAGAGAAGAGTGTTCCTGGAGGAGGTGGCTGCAGTTCAGTCCCAGTCTGTCCCTGAGCTCCTGACAAGACACTGTGACTTTAGTCTGGCTCTTTACCTGCACAGGGCGTGACTCACCAGCAGTGGTATCTCTTCAATGACTTCCTTATTGAACCTATTGATAAGGTAAATCAAAACTGTGTTCTGTTCCCCACCTCATTCTTTTGGGGAGGTTCAGAGTGGGCGTTGCTGTGTGACTCGGTTGTCCTTGAATTCACTGTGCAGCCTGGGGTACCCTTGACCTCGAGATCTGTCTGCTTCAGCCTCTAGAGTGCTATGATTGCAGGTGTAATTAAAGCCCATTTCCCCTTCCTATGCCTGTCTGTCAGTGTTCTTACTCTTGGGTCCCTGTAGAATGCCGAGAAGGTTCATGATGAATCTAGAGAGCCTTTGGGAATAAATGGCATCAGAAGACTTAAAAAAAATAGCACCTGCGTCCTGACACAAGTATTTTTCTTTTTTTAGAGAGTGAGGCAGTGCTCAGAATTCAACCCAGAGCCTTAGGCACAATAGGCAAGCACGCTAACCCTGAGCCGCCCCTCTAGCCCTGTGTTCTGTCTCCTCTAGTATGAAGCCGTGCAGTTTGACATGAATTGGAAAGTACCTGCTATCCTGTATTATGTCAAAAGGAATCTCAATTCCAGATACAACCTGAACAGTAAGTGGCACAGAGTGGCCCAAAGGCTCAGGCAGTTTAAGTTGGACTCAGAGAAAGCCTGGGGATATCTTCCTAGTGTTCAGGGTTGGTAGCCGGTGCTAACTCTTCCAGGAATACTAAAGAAATTCCTGCTCATCAGATCTTAAGTTTGAAAGCTGGCTGGGTATGGTAGTTTACGCCTGTAATCCCAGCACTCAAAAGGCGGTGGCAGGAGGGTTGCTATGAGTTCATGACCTGAAGTACACAGTCAGTTCAAGGCCTACCTGAGCTATAGAGTAAGAACCATTTCAAAACAAAATTAATTAATTTTGTAGCTGGAAAATCTGAGGGGTGGCATGAAGGATGCTTGGTAAGAGTGGCTTAGGTTAAGATTTTGATTCTGGGGGTGGCAAGATGGCTCAGTGGTTAAGACCACTGACTGCTTTTCTGAAGGTCCTGAGTTCGGATCCCAGCAACCACATGGTGGCTCACAATCACCCATAATGAGATCTGACGCTCTTTTCTGGCATATCTGAAGATAGCTACAGTGTATTACGCCCGGAGCGAGCGGGGCCAGAGCGAGTAGGGCTGTCCTGAGTTCAATTCCAACAGCCACATGATGGCTCACGGCCATCTGTACAGCTACAGTGTACTCATACACATAAAATAAATGAATAAATCTTTTAAAAAAAAGATTTTGATTCTGAACATTTCTATCCTCTTTTGTAGTGGTCTTAATGAGAATGGCCACCATAGGATAGCTTTCTTTTCAAATGACATTTATTGTTGTTTGTTTATTATTACTATTGTGTGTAGAGGCCAAGGACAACTTTGTAATATCAGTTCTCACAGGTTGTCAGGCTTGCGACGCTGTGCAAATGCTTTACCCACAGAGCCAGCTAGTCCCAGTTCCAACCATTGCCCTCAAGTGGCTCTCTCTTCTTCATGGGCATGAGCTCCTTCAGAGGCACCAGCTTGGTGCCTTCAAACGATCGTTTCTCTGAAGCTTGTCTTTTCTGGATTTTGTAGCTAAGGACCAAACTGAAAACCTTATTCTGTCTTTTTCTTGGTCTGTTTCTTGAGAATTTTCTGATTTGATCTGTTGTACTACTAGATACAGTCTCCTTTTTAAATTTTTTATTACATTTCAGTGTACTCAGTGTGTGTGCATTAGTATGTGTACTATAGCAGAATGTGGACATGAGGATTTGTGGGAGTAGGTCCTTTCTTTCTTCCATGTGATCTGGGGGTCATTCATCTTCAGGCTGTAGACTTGGGTGCCCAGGTATACTCCTTGTCCCCAAATGCTTTATCAAGTGATCAGAGTATAGACGGATAGCCTCTGAGGAGCCATCCTGGGGTCTCCCCCTAGTCTCTTCTCTAGCCCCAGTCTTCTCTGCATTCCCCTTCCAGTCAAGAACCCCATTGAGGCTAGTGTACTGCTGGCCGAAGCCTCGCTGGCACGGAAGCAACGGAAAACACATACTACGTTTATTCCACTGATGCTGAATGAGATGCCACAGGCTGGGGACCTGGTAGGCCTTGATGCCGAGTTTGTCACTCTTAATGAGGTAACCAAAGCCAAACGTGGGACATGGGGACAGAACTCTGAGGATATTAGGAATTGTGTTTCTCTGGTGTCCACATTAACCCTTGTGACATAGGAAGAAGCAGAGTTACGCAGTGATGGTACCAAGTCCACCATTAAGCCAAGCCAGATGTCAGTAGCAAGGATCACCTGTGTTCGGGGCCAAGGGCCTAACGAGGGTATCCCCTTCATTGATGACTACATCTCCACGCAAGAGCAGGTATGAGGATGTGAGGGGCATTGAAGTCAACCCAGTGCTTACATAGAGTGCTTAAGAACCCTGGGAAGAGTGGCAGGAAGAAACCACGCCTTCTCCAGCCCAGTGATTTGTCTTTTTCTCTACTCCTAGGTAGTAGACTACTTGACTCAGTACTCGGGGATAAAGCCAGGAGACCTTGATGCCAAAATTTCCTCAAAGCACCTCACAACTCTCAAGTCTACCTACTTAAAGCTTCGCTTTCTCATTGATATTGGAGTCAAGTTTGTGGGTCATGGTCTGCAGAAGGACTTCCGGGTCATCAACCTCATGGTTCGGGCAGGGCTTATTTCAGAGTGTGGTTGTTGTTATTGTTGTCCTTTGTTTCTTGTTTGGGTTTTGTTTTCGTTTTTGTTTTTTTTTTTTTTTTTTTTTTTTTTTTTTTTTTTTTTTTTTTTTTTTTTTTTTTTGGTTTTTTTTTGGTTTTTCGAGACAGGGTTTCTCTGTATAGCCCTGGCTGTCCTGGAACTCACTCTGTAGACCAGGCTGGCCTCGAACTCAAAAATCCACCTGCCTCTGCCTCCCAAGTGCTGGGACTAAAGGCGTGCGCCACCATCGCCCGGCTCGTTTTTGTTTTGACACGGTGTCTCACTAAGTAGCTCTGGCCGCCCTGTACCTAGTTATGTTGAGCAGGCTGGCTTCAAACTCAGGTTCACCTGCCTCCTCCTGCATGGTAGGACTAAAGGCGTACAGTACCGTGCCTAGCACTCCCTCACCCGCAATATACACCCTCCTTCCCACCCAACTTTCTCCTACCACCCTCATTCATTCACAATACTTTAAAAAACAAAACTGTGTTCATTTGGTTTGTGTGCACTCATGCACACCTCCTCCTGCAAGTACTGAATTGCGTGTGTGAGGTCAAAGGTCAGCTTGTGCACATTGACTCTCTCCTTCCATCTTGTGGGTCCTAGGTTGTCAGGCTTGGTGGCAAATGCCTTTACCTGCTGAGCCACCTTGCTGGCCTTGGAGTTACTCTAAAGGACTGGCTTCTCGGGTGTATATCTGAATTCAGAGAATGGGAGGTTCTGGATCATCTGTCTCAAGGCTTCTGTTCTTCTGGTCCCTGCCAGGTGCCCAAGGACCAAGTTCTTGACACAGTCTACTTGTTCCATATGCCCCGAAAACGAATGATTTCCCTGCGATTCCTTGCTTGGTACTTTCTAGGTGAGTTGTCTACCCCTTGTACCCTGTAGTAAGAACTGTAAGAACTGAGTAGGAGTAGAAAACATTAGGGGGGCGGGGGGTACATGGCTCAGCAGTATTTGTTTCTTGTTTGGGGTTTTTTGGTTTTTGTTTTGACACAGGCTAGTGACTAAGTAGCCCTGGCTGCCCTGTAACTAGTTATGTTGAGCACTGACTGCTCTTCCAGGGGCCCTGAGTTCAGTTCCCAGCAACTACATGTTGGCTCACAACCATCTGTAGTGGGATCCGATGCCCTCTTCTGGTGTGTCTGAAGACAGTGAAAGTGTACTCACATAAAACAAATAAATAAATCTTAAAAGAAAACATCAGGGGGCAGGGGATACAGCTCAGCTGGTAGAGTCCTTGTTCAGAGCCCAGCACCACGTGGAACTGGACACAGTGCGGCATGCCTGCCTAGAGTCACAATTCAGGAGACACAGAAGAGACAGAACTTTAAGGTTAGTCTCAGTACATAATGAGGTCAAGGCCAGCCTGGGCTACAAAAGGCCTTGGTTTTGTTTTTTGTTTTTGTTTTTGTTTTAAAAAAAGGAGACTAGAAAGCACAAGGAGGCTGCGCTTTCAGCTCTGTATGTTTGAAGCCAGGCTGGGCAGTAGAGGAGATCCTGTCTTAACAACAGTAGCAAAAAGCTACAACAAAAGTCAGGCAGTAGTCGTTCACGCCTTTAATCTCAGCACCCAGGAGGCAGAGGCAGGTGGGTGTCTGAGTTCGAGGCCAATCCGGTCTACAGTCTCAGTTCTAGTACAGCCAGGGCTATACAGAGAAACCCTGTCTTTAAACAAACAAACAAACAACCCTACAAGAACAACAAAACAACAGGAAACGTTTTGGAATAAAGAATAGTTATTTCTCAAGTTAGAATTACCATTTTTTTTCTGCAGATGGTTTCAGTTAGATCTACCACTAACTTAAGATGACATTTTCTGGGTCTGACTAGTTGGCTTATGGGTCAGGAGCACCTGCTGCTCCTGCAGGGGCTCCAGGGTCAAGTCCCAGTGCTTACGTGATAGCTCACAAGCATCTGTAACTTCAGTTCCAGGCAGTCTGACACCCTCTTCTGATCTCATGGTCACCATGCACTCCTATACATAGACCACATAAATTAAATACAGGCAAAACATTCTGTAAACATAAAATAAGAAAAGATGTTTCTGGGAGACTGGGAGTCTGCATGGAGTTTTCTGGGTGCCAGGATGGAAATGGGGTGCCTTCTTTGTGAGTTCCTTAAGTATCGTGTTTACCCCAGATCTGAAAATTCAGGGTGAGACCCATGACAGCATTGAGGATGCCCGCACAGCCCTTCAGCTCTACAGGAAGTACCTGGAGCTAAGCAAGAACGGCACTGAGCCCGAGTCCTTCCACAAGGTGCTCAAGGGTCTCTATGAGAAGGGCCGAAAGATGGACTGGAAGGTGCCTGAGCCTGAAAGCCAGACAAGTCCCAAGAGTAAGGCTGGGCTGAGGCAAGGGAAATCGGGCTGGGTAGGTTTTAATGGCATATGTAGAGCTTGTACACCACCATCCCATGATTATAACAGTACTCCTACGTGCTCGTGAAGCATCTAACAGTTTACAAATCACTCGGTGTTTCTGTCAGTGAGAGAGAGAGAGACGCTGGTTGTGTGGCTGCTTGTCCAAGTCTGAAATGCCCATACCTTGCCCTTCCCTTCCTCCTGCATAGGCAGTGTCCTGGTGCCTCTCTGTTCACCCTGGTCTCCGTGACTCTGTCTCCTAACAGACGCAGCTGTCTTCTCTTCAGTGCTGGCACTGTGACCCGCCTCCCTTTCACTGCTGCGCCCAGAACTGAGAGGTAGCTTCTCAAGTCGGCTTTACCCTGTCCACTTCCAGATCTGGATCTGCTCAGGGGCTACAGACGGTGCTATTAATAGAACTGGAAAGCAGCAACATTGTTGCAAAGGTTCTAGCTGCCAGATTCCCCTTATCCTCTGCAAAACAGTGGGCCAGAAACAAAGCCTAAAGTGACCCAGGCGGAGTGACTGGTGTTCGTAACACACATCCTGGGTAACTAGTATCTACACAAAAGAGCTCTAGAACCAGAACTCTCAGTTCCCAGCCAGCTAAAGAACTGAAGTCCTGGACAGTCACAGGGTACAGAGATCCAGACAGCTCAAGCATCCAGCTGCTTGAGACAGTAGCTGGATGGAATGGGCCAAAACCAGTGTGGAGGAAGCTGAGCTACTGCTTCATTCCTGACCACAGCTGAGAAGTATCTGTCTTCCATACATTCTCTCTCGAGTTTTGTTTTATTTTTTAAAAATTTTGCTTAAAACAGCATGTTTTATAAAATAAAAATATTTTTATCTCATTAGAAAACCGGTAGTGTGGGATTCTTTGACTTCTGTCTTTCTTTGTTTTGTTTGTTTTGGTTTTTCGAGACAGGGTTTCTCTGTGTAGCCTTGGCTGTCCTGGAACTCACTCTGTAGACCAGGCTGGCCTCGAACTCAGAAATCTGCCTGCCTCTGCCTCCCAAGTGCTGGGATTCAAGGCGTGCGCCACCACCGCCCGGCCTTTCGTTGTTTTAACAATGAGAAAGTGAAAACTGTGTTCAGATCCACACCTAGAAATGAAGATTTTGGAGTCCCAGAATGAATGGATCCGGGAGGAACATAATTGTTTTTCCCCTGGACGGTGTTCGGTCTTTGCTGTAGTCACCTTGCACCCTAAATACATAAAGCGATCACAAATCCCAGTTTATCTTAAAACCTTAAGGCGCCGGGCGGAATACCAAAAATGATTTTCCGAAACACATACCTAATGACGATCATTTCTTAATTTGGCACAAGAAGGAAGGTGTTTAAAAACAACGTCTTTTTATTTTGTTTTTGTTTTTTCGAGACAGGGTTTCTCTGTGTAGCCTCGGCTGTTCTGGAACTCACTCTGTAGACCAGGCTGGCCTCGAACTCAGAAATCCACCTGCCTCTGCCTCCCAAGTGCTGGGATTCAAGGCGTGCGCCACCACTGCCTGACCAACAACGTCTTTTTAAAAAGAAAGGAAAAGACCTGTAGCTACTGGCAGAGTGGTACTGCAGTGCTTGCTGGGAAATGTAGTTTGCTGTGTCATGAAATCTTTGTGCATTGATACCTAGGCTTCTCTCCCTCTACTAATTGCATCTGTTTGCAACTCCTAACCCACATGGACTGATGCAGTACCCCAGGTACCACTTGAGCTCGGTCCTCACCGTAGGCTAGGCTACCTTTGTTCTTTGGGTGGTCACGTGAACCGATTCGCCACGCAAGTCTGGGTCCTCAACCCTTCCAAGGGGTCCTCGCCGCCTCGGAGGCGCTCCTAAAGCTGCCTGCTCGCGCGAGAGTTTGGAGGGGCGGGCTTAGGGTCAGTTTCGTGGGGGCTCACACGGGACCCTCAGATCTCCGTTTAGGTGCTGCCTAGTTAAGTGCGGGAAGCTGGGCCAGGCGGTCACTGGCCACCCCGAACCTGGCGGGCGCCGGAGCGCTCGGGAGAAGCCGGGGCAGCCCCGTTCTTCCCAGCCAGCTGCTAGGGTTGGGAGCCACAGAAAACAAAGTGAGAGTCCGGCTTCTTTCCAGGGCCCGGGCCACGGCGGCGGCCGTGGGAGCAGAGGTGGGACAGATAAGAGCGTCAGAGGCTGTGGGCGCACTGAGGTTGGGAATGGACCCGAGAGAAGCAATGGCGGAGTCCTTGCAAAAGAGGCTGGTCTGCACGGGAAACGCTTACCTTCTGAAGATGGGGATTCTGGAAACCTTGGTGCTAGGTCCACATAGGCCCTGGTTATGGCGTGTACTCGCAGGCTTCGTGGCCTGACTGACGGTTCCTTGCTGGCAGTCCCTTACTGCCCGTCATCCTCGCGTAATCAATAACCTCCATCTCAAAGCTACTGCATAGTTCTGTGAGCCCTCAGTGCCCAGTGCTAAAGTATCAATAACACGGGCCCTCACCTGTGGAGGACATACTTGCTGGAGCTGAGTCCCAGTCCTGAGCTCTCACTACCTATTACCCCATCCCGAACTCCGGTCCCTCGGGTATTTGTAACGTGGTGAATAATAGTGTCAGAATCATACCGAGGCCTTTGAAGGACTTGGAATGAAGGGTGGCGGTTGTGGGGAAAATGGTTCGCGCTCCTTACACCTGTGTTTCATTTTCATACAATTCCAGGTGGAGCGACGCTATTACGTTAAAGATGAAAGGCTGGGGTTGGCTAGCCCTACTTTTGGGAGTCCTGCTGGGAACTGCCTGGGCTCGAAGGAGCCAGGATCTACACTGTGGAGGTAAAAGCACAAAGACCAGTGGAGAAGTGGGAGGAAGCTGACCCTTGGGTTATAAGATCTGAAGCTTGGAACAAGGATGGATAGGAAACCCCTTGGGTTGACCCATTCCTCTCACCGTCCCCACCCCCTATTCTCTTCCCTGACACCAGCTTGCAGGGCTCTGGTGGATGAATTAGAGTGGGAAATTGCCCGCGTGGACCCCAAGAAGACCATTCAGATGGGATCCTTCCGAATCAATCCAGATGGCAGCCAGTCAGTTGTTGAGGTAACTTACTGTTCCTCAAATAAAGTAGCTCACCCAGGCTTACAGTATGAACTTGATGAGAAGAAACAGGAAGCCATTCCACCTGTAAATGATAATAATCTTAACCCTCAGAGGCGGAACCAGAAGGATCTTTCTGAGTTCTAGTTCTGGTCTAGACCATAGAATTAGGTACTGTCTTCAGAAAGAAAAGAAACAGCCTGATGTGGTGGTACATACCATTAATCCCAGCAGAGGCAGAGCCAGGCCCATCTTGAGTTTGAGGCCAGCCTGGTCTATAAAGAGATCTCCAGGACAACCAGGGCTGTTATAGAGAGAAACCCTATCTCAAAAAACCAACCGACCAAACAAACAAAAAACCAAGGAGCCAGAACATTGTGTATCTGAAGGATTGGGCTCTAAGCCAATTATGGTATAGCATGCCTGTAATCCTAGTACTGGGAGATGGAGACAGGATGGTCAGGAGTTCAAGGACTCCTGAACTACTTGAGACCCTGCCTCACACAAACAGAGCAGTTGGGCTCTGCCTATCTGGAAGAGCCTGGAAAGTTATTACCACATGTTTCTTGGCCCCAAACCTCAATGAATTGTTTCTGCTGTAGAAGTTAGGCTTTGGTTAGTACCCACATCCCCAGTTCACATGGCTCTTGTTTCATTATAGCACGATTGTGTGTGTGTGTGTGTGTGTGTGTGTATTCATTTAAAAAAGAATAAGAGGTCTTGTCCAGCTGGGAACATAGCTAAGTTGATAGAGTGCTACCCTAGCATGCACAGAACCCTGGGTTTGGTCCTTAGCATTCCATAAACCCAGCAAACTGGTCCACATCCGTAATCCCTGCACTCAAAGTCTTCCATGGAGCTAGAGAGATGGCTCAGTGGTTAGGAGCACATGCTGCTGTTGCAGGGGACTCGGTGGCTCAGATACTAGCACCCATGTAGTAGCTCCTAACTCATTCTGGGGAATCTAACACTCCCTTCCGGTTTCTATGGTCACTAGGCATGTATACATGCAAGCACTGATACATAAAATAAAAATTAATCCTTTTTTAAAAAGGTCTTTGTATTAAAGAAATTTCTATTAGCTAGAAATACAAGTTAAAGCTATATGTAGTAAATAATGTGCAAGGAAATTTAATGATTTATTTATTTTTACTTTATCTGGATTGGTGTTTTGCCAGAATGCATGTGTGAGGGTGCCAGATCCCCTGGAACTGGAGTTGAAAACATTTGTGAGCCGCCATGTGTAAATCCAGTCCCCTGGAAAAGCAGCCAGTGTTCCTAAACACTGAGCCATCTCTCCAGTGTTGGTGTCCAATCATTGAAGCCTGTACTGCCTCTTTTACATTTTTTGTTTGTTTGTTTGTTGTTTTTTATTTTTTTCAAGGCCGGGTCTTACTCTGTAGCCCAGGCTGGCCTGGAACTCACTCTGTAGACCAGGCTGGCCTGGAGCTCACTCTGTAGACCAGGCTGGCCTGGAGCTCACTCTGTAGACCAGGCTGGCCTTGAATTTACAGAGATCTACCTGCCTCTGACTCCCAAGTGCTGGGATTAAAGGTGTGTGCCACTGTGCCTGGCTTTTAATGTTATTTTATATATATTTTTAATTTTTAATGTTATTTTAATAACTAATAAATAACTATGCCCATAAGAACTAAGAAAATTCACAGAAAAAAAAACCATAGTTGATTATAGTTAATCAAAGTGGTTTCTGCCTATATTTGGGTGCATGTTTTGTTTTTTTGAGTTTTATAATCAGTCAAAAAAGAGATTGTCCATTCTCCCAGAGTGGAGGCAGTGAGTTACTGGCTCACTGCCAGTATGTGAATTACTGGTTCTTGGAAATTAATAGGGATTCTTGGACACAGATTGGAAGTTGGAGGTGGATTTCTATGAGTTCAAGGCCAGCCTGGTCTACATAGTTGCTGGCTAGCCAGGGCTACAGCATGAGACCCTGTTCCAAAGGACAGACAAACAAAATGTGCACATTTGAAAGTAACTTGAGAGGGAGAAAGGATGGGCAGACATCACACAGAATATTATTAGGGAAGTTTTTGTTGTTTTGGGGTTTGCTTTTGTTTTGTTTTTAAAATGAGCTGCTTGAGCCAGATTCTAAAAGAAAGGTAAGAGTTCAAATGACTGGTAATCTGAGGTGGAGGGGAGTGACTGAAGGCTGAGGACATTTCTAGGTACCTTATGCCCGCTCAGAGGCCCACCTCACAGAGTTGCTTGAGGAGGTGTGTGACCGAATGAAGGAGTATGGGGAACAGATTGACCCTTCCACCCACCGCAAGAACTATGTACGCGTTGTGAGCAGGAATGGAGAATCCAGTGATCTAGACCTGCAGGGCATCCGAATTGATTCAGATATCAGTGGCACCCTCAAGTTTGCGGTGAGTAGCTGGTTCTTGGGAGTTTGTAGGGATTCCCAGGCACAGGTTGGGAGTTGGAGGCGGATATGGTGTTTCCTGCTTGTAACTCCAGCACTTGGAGCAGCGGTTGGAAGATCAGCATAAGTTTGAGGCTGGCCTAGTTCCTAGTGAGTTCTAGATCAGCTGGGGTGATATAGTAAGGCCCTGTCTATAAAATCTCCACCCCCACCCCAAAACCAAGTAGAGAGCTAAGCCAGTGTCTTTTCCCACCTCGGGATCCTGGGTCAGTTCTCTCTCTTCTTGGTCGGCAGTGTGAGAGCATTGTGGAGGAATATGAGGATGAGCTTATTGAATTCTTCTCCAGAGAGGCTGACAACGTTAAAGACAAACTTTGCAGTAAGCGGACAGGTAAGTACTCACCACTTTACGTCCCTTGCTCACAGCCCAGTGTAACCCTGCTTACGGCCCTGACCCTCACCACCAGAGCGTGTGGCTACACACTCAGACCTCTGATAGGTGTCCCACATAGCTGGCTTCCATTTCCCTTGGCTTGGGGTTTGGAATGATTTCTCTCCAGTCTCCCCCTAATAGTTTTCAGAATATGTGTCTATTACCCTAGATTCAGGAGAGGGAACGGTAGGGTGGTTGTCAGTTGGCCTGAGGTGCCTTCCTGGTAAGGGGTGTATGTGCGTGTGAGAGTCGCTGTTTCCTTCATACTTTTATGTACTATTTGCAGATCTATGTGACCATGCCCTGCACAGATCTCATGATGAGCTATGAATCACTGGAGCAAGCAGCCTACACCAACGTGATAGAACACCCCCAGGAGGGGAAGATGGTGGCGTTGCCTTTTATATTATGTTTTTATGGAAATGAACTGAAAAATCTCTTGAAACCAAAAGTATAAACCGTGTTGTCTTTTATGCCCAAATGTAGCCTTTGTATCAGGCTTGAAGGTTGGGGGACTGCAGACCGAAAGAAATTGGAGGGGTGGGTTTGGAGATTTTCATAGCATAATAGCATACATTTAAGAGGGCCCTGGCCCATTAACTCTCTGTCGTGTCAGGATCCTGTTCACCTACAAACTGTGGATGAGTATTTTAGTGTCTACTTAATGATGTGTTGGCAACTGTGGTGCTGTGGAGAGAGAACCTAAATGACAACACAGGCTCTAGGAGATCCCTGTGCTCCTTCTGGAAACACACTGAAGGTGGAGGCCTGTCTGGATGGTGGAGGCTGGTCTGGACAGGCAGTAATTGCGCTGCATTGTTCTCTTTCTTTCTTTCTCTCTTTCTTTCTTTTTTTAATATATGAGTACATAGTTGCTCTCTTCAGACACACCAGAAGAGGTCATTGCTTGCCATTACAGATAGCTGTGAGCCACCATGCAGTTGCTGGGAATTGAACTGGGGACCTCTGGAAGAGCAGTCGGTGCTCTTAGTTACTCTCTCCAGCCCCCAAGATTCATCTTTTTTTTTTTTTTCGAGACAGGGTTTCTCTGTGTAGCCCTGGCTGTCCTGGTACTCACTCTGTAGACCAGGCTGGCCTCGAACCCAGAAATCCGCCCTCCCAAGTGCTGGGATTAAAGGCGTGCACCACCACTGCCTGGCCCTTTTGAAACTTTTTTTTTTTTAATTGTTGTTTTTCTAAACAATTTCACAATGTTTCTGCACTTGGGAGGCAGAGGCAGGCGGATTTCTAAGTTCGAGTCCAGCCTGGTCTACAGAGTGAGTTCCAGGACAGCCAGGGCTGCACAGAGAAACCCTGTCTCGAAAATACAAAAAAAAAAAAAGATTTATTTATTATATATAAGTACACTGTAGCTGTCTTCAGACACCCCAGAAGAAGGGGTCAGATCTCATTTCTGCTGGTTGTGAGCCATCATGTGGTTGCTGGGATTTGAACTCATGACCTTTAGAAGAGCAGTTGGCACTCTTAACCCCTGAGCCATCTCTCCAGCCCTTGAAACTTCTTAAACACCCTGATGCTGAGGAGTTTCAGAGTTTAGAATGAAACATTCATCTCTGTCTCAGGAATGTCTTAGAGCATCTAAATGAAAATTTCAATTTTGTGTTATTTCTTCTCTTTCTCCTTTCTGTTCTCCTCTCCCTCTCTCTAAGATTTCTATTTTATCATCTGCATCTTGCCTATATGTGCCTGGTGCCCGTAGAGGTCAGAACTGAAATTAACAGACAGTTATCCCACCATGTGGGATGTGGGTATGGGGAATTGAACCCCAGGTCCTCTCCAAGAGCAACAAATGCTTTTGCCCACTGACCCATCTCTCCAGCCCCAGTGGTTGTTTCTCTATGGAGTTGCTGGGGATGGAACGTAGAAAAGTTTTGCTCTTTAATTTTACATTTATTTTGTTTGTGAACTGCCTTTGGAGGTTAGAGGACAATCTGGACCACCTTTGGGAGTTCTCGCCTTCGTGGGTCCAGAGATTAAACCCAGGTCTTTAGACTTGGTGTCATTACTCTCTGTCTGCTAAGCCATATCACCCACCTCTCAGGTTAAACAAAGACACTTACAACTTTTAAAGCTGGGTGTGGGGCCTCCCATGAGTTATCCAAGCACTTGGAGATATGAGGCAGGAGGATTGCCCAGAACTGGAGGGCAGCTGGGCGGCATAGACCTTGTCTCAAAAAAAGAATAAAAGTGCTGACAAAGAGGCTCGGTAAGCAGAGGCGCTTGCTGCCAAGCCTGACCTGAGTCTAACCCACAAATCCTACTTGGGAGGAGGGCACTGGCTCCTTCTACTTGTCCTCTGACCTCCATTTTGTGCAGTGGGGACTAAATTTACAACGTTTTAGCCAGGCAGTGGTGGCACTCACCTTTAATCCCAGCACTCAGGAGGCAGAGGCAGGTTGATTGCTGAATTTAAGGCCAGCCTGGTCTACAGAGTGAGTTCTGGGACAGCCAGGACTACACAGAGAAACCCTGTCTCAAAATAACAACCCCCACAGGGTTTTAGAATCATTTTAGAAAGAGACCTTGGGGTAGGCACCATAATATATGGCTGGGAGGAGGATTGCAAATTTGAAGCCAGTCTGGACTAGTTGGTAACACCCTGTCTCAGAAGCAAAAGAACTTGAAATTCATGTGGTTTACCTCTGCCCACTTTACAGGTCAAGAAAATGGCATCCAGAGAAGCCACAAATTCTAAAGTCTGAGTTTAGTAGTAAAACTGGATCTGTAGTTTTCCTGTCAATCTGATCTAAAGTAGTTAGAAAGTAGCTTTATTTTAAGACTTATTTTGTTGTCGTTGTGGTTATTATTTTGAGACTGGGTCTTACCAGATAGCCCTGGGTGTCCTGGAATTCAGTTCACTATATAGACTATACCACCCTCTAATCCAAAGAGATCTGCTTCTTCCTCTCCAGAACTGTGATTAAAAGCACATGCTACAAGGTTTGGCCAGAGCATTTTAACCCCCAGACTTAATGGAGGGTTGTGTGTGTGTGTGTGTGTGTGTATATATATATATATATATATATATATATATATATATATTGTACCGTATGACTGCCTGGTACCTATGGAGGCCAAAAAAGGGTGTTGTATCACCTGGAACTGTAGCTGTGAGCCACCATGTGGGTGCGCAAATTGAACTCAGGACCTCTGGAAGAGTAGCCAGTGCTCTTAATCCCTGAGCCACCTCCAGCCATTTTTCTTTAAAATATGCTCCACCTCCATCTGGAGCATATTTTAAAGAAAAAGAAAAAAGAGGGTTGTTTGTATATGCATACATAAGCACATATAGAAGTCAGAGGACAACTTTATGAAGCCTACTCCTTCCACCTTGACATTGTTGGGGTCCAGGAGTCACTCCACAAACTGTATGACTACTGATCTCAGTCAGACAGGGATAGTTTATTAAGCATTTGCCTCTGGACTGATTGATCAGGGCTACAGACCAGACTTGGGAGGGAGTTGACTGTGACCCTGAGCCAGGAGCCTATAGAGCTTTTATTTATTTTTTTTAAAGATTTATTTTATTTATTTTATGTGTATGAGTACACTGTAGCTATACAGATGGCCGTG
>NW_022196910.1:55569633-55571764 GCF_008632895.1 Mastomys coucha
TGGCCGTGAGCCATCATGTGTGGGGCTGCTGGGAATTGAACTCAGGACCTCTGCCAGCCTCACTTGCTCTGTTGCTCACTCTGGCATAATTCACTGTAGCTGTCTTCAGACACACCAGAAGAGGGCATCAGATCTCATTACGGGTGGTTGTGAGCCACCATGTGATTGCTGGGATCTGAACTCAGGTCCTTCGGAAGAGCAATCAGTGCTCTTACCCGCTGAGCCATCTCGCCAGCCCCCCTATAGAGCTTTTAAGTCTGAAATCTACAAACATCTATGCCAAGTTATTACAAGCAGGATTTAGGGATAGGATAGGATAGGGATAGGGATATGTCTTTGTTGTATATTTATCCTGTTCCCATTGGTTGGAGTGTTCATCTGTGGTGGAGGACTTGCCTTGTCTAATACTCATGTCTTAACTTGCCAACCAGGATGTCAGTTACCCACACATGTCTTTTTCTGCCAAGCAGGATGTCAGTTCCCAGGGAGGTCTTGCAAACTTCAACTTTACCTGACCCCTATTCAAAATGGAAGTTTTACTCCAAATGGCTTCTTATATTGGAGCAGGTGTCTCTCTTACAGTGGGGTCCATCCCAAAGGCAGCTTATAAAGGCAAGAAACCATAAAAGCTCATACATAGTGCTGCTGGGTCATTAGTTTGGGCCCAAGCTTATTGTGGCTAACTGTACAAAACAGTTCTAAATGACCCCTATTGTGATTGTGTTAAGGCCTGGGTAAAATGTTAATGGCTTATGAACTGTTACTTGTCTAGCCTGAAGCTTTTTCATGAGCTGTTACTAGGAATATTTCTCATACACTGTTAAACTGCTTTACCAGAATGTTCTGTGCTTTGGTATTCTTGGAAAGCAATCACAATAGAAGTCAGAACTGCTTTGTACAGTTAGCTGCAATAAGTTTGGATCCAAACCAACTACCCAGCAGCACTTCCTGCACCTATGTATGAGCTTTTATGGTTTCTTGCCTTTATAAGCTGCCCCTGGGATGGACCCCACCATAAGAGAGACACCTGCTCCAATATAAGAAGCTATTTTGAATAAGACTTCCATTTTGAGTAGGAGGTCAAGTAAAGTTGAAGTTTGTAAGACCTCCCTGGGAACTGACATCCTGCTTGGCAGAAAGAGACATGTGTGGGTAACTGACATCCTGGTCCTCCACCATAGTTGAAATACCCGAACCAAAGCCGGGCACTGTGGCGCACACCTTTAATCCCAGCACTTGGGAGGCAGAGGCAGGTGGATTTCTGAGTTCGGGCCAGCCTAGTCTACAGAGTGAGTTCCAGGACAGCCAGGGCTACACAGAGAAACTCTGTCTCGAAAAAACAAAAAAAAGAAAAAAGAAAAAGAAAAAAAGAAATACCCGAACCAATGGGAACAGGATAAGTTTATAACAAAGACATGTTTCTAAGGAAATCCCCTATCCCTAAATCCTGTTTGGTGGGATAAATCGGCACAAATGTTTGTGGATTTTAGGCATAAAAGCCCTATAGGATCTTAACTTCACAATCAGCTCCTGAGTCTGATCTCTGGCCCTGATGCATCCATCTTGGGGTATGGCATTCAATAAGCCATCCCTATTTGACTGAAATCTGTGTTTGAGTGATTTGAGCAGCGATTCCAAGACTCCAAAAATTGGTTTCCAAGAACACCAAAGCACAGAACATAACTGAATATGCAATAAACTGAGGCATGACAAAGTTTCCTAGTAACAACGCATGAGAGAGTTTCCTTGTAACATTAGTAACAGCACAAAATGGCAGGCTAGACAGACAGCAGTCACCCAGGGTTTAACAGATATGACTATGGGGACAGCTGAGTTTTCAGTGTGTGTGTGTGTGTGTGTGTGTGTGTGTGTGTGTGTGTGTGTGTTTCATGTGCACGTCCCCCCCCTTTTTTTTTAATTTCATTTGCATTGGTGTTTGGTCTTTATGTTTGTCTGTGTGGGGGTGTTGGTCCTGTGGAACTTGAGTTGTGAACTGCCCTGTGGGGTTAGGAATTGATCCTGGGTCACCTGGACTAGCAGCTGCTGCTCTTAAATGCTGAACCATCTCTCCAGACCCAGACCCTCCCCTCCCCATCCTTTTTTTCCCTTTTCCTTTTTTTTTTTTTTTTTT
>NW_022196910.1:55571921-55587463 GCF_008632895.1 Mastomys coucha
TAAATATGACTAGTTTTCTGCTTGTTCTGGAACTCACTCTGTAGACTAGGCTAATTTCAAACTCAGAGATTTGCCTGCCTCTGCCTCCCAAGTGCTAGAACTAAAGGCATGCACTACCATGCCTGTCTGAGCCTGAGCCTATATTCTTAACCTTGCAAATCAAATCAAGTTCTAATTTGAGTGCTAGATGCCTGTTTTTTTGTTTGTTTGTTTGTTTTGTTTTGTTTTTTGTTTTGGTTTTTCGAGACAGGGTTTCTCTATGTATTCCTGGCTGTCCTGGAACTCACTCTGTAGACCAGGCTGGCCTCGAACTCAGAAATTCACCTGCCTCTGCCTCCCAAGTGCTGGAATTAAAGGCATGAGCCATCATGCCCAGATGACAATATTTTAAAGGAGGTCAAATGCAGGGTTTTGCCCATGCTAAGCAAGTGTTCTACCATTAAGTTATGTATTTCCAGCTTAGAACTCTTTGCTGAGGTGGTGAGATGGCTCAGCAGGTAAGAGCACCAACTGCTCTTCCAAAGATCCCGAGTTCAAATCCCAACAACCACATGGTAACTCACAACCACCTGTAATGAGATCTGACAACCTCTTCTGGTGTGTCTGAAGACAGCTACAGTGTATATTGATATAATAATAAATAAATCTTTGGGCTGGAGGGAGCAGAGTTGACTGGAGCGAATGGGGCTGACCAGAGTGAGCAGAAATCCTAAATTCAATTCCTAACAACCACATGAAGGCTCACAACCATCTGTATAGTTAGAGTGTACTCATATACATAAATAAATAAATCTTAAAAAAAAAAAACTCTTTGCTGTTGAGAAAGAGCAGAGACAAAGTTCTTTTTTTTTTTTTTTTTTCAATTCTTTTTTTGTTTGTTTTTTTTTTGGTTTTTCGAGACAGGGTTTCTCTGTATAGCTCTGGCTGTCCTGGAACTCACTCTGTAGACCAGACTGGCCTCAATCTCAGAAATCCGCCTGTCTCTGCCTCCCAAGTGCTGGGATTAAAGGCAGGCGTGTGCCACCACCTCCTGGCTCAGTCAGTGCTCTTAACTTCTGAGTCATCTCTCCAGCCCTCTTTGTAACTCTTTAAAAAAAGAGATGTTATTCCTATTTTACAGTGGCTCATTGCTAAAGAACTTATTGAGCATGTGCACCACTCTGAATTTCTTTCTTAATAATGGAAAAAAAAATACTGAGATAGTATTCCTTTCTTTTTCTTATTTTGAGGCAGGATCTCACCGTGTAGTCCTAGGTGACTGAACTGGATTTCCTCTTTATTGCTGGGTTTTGATTTGTTTGCTGGTTTTTGAGACAAGGTTTCTTTCTCTGTGTAGCTCCCGCTGTCCTGGAACTTACTCTGTAGATCAGATTGGCCTGTGTGCCACCACACCCAGTTTTGGTTTTGACTTTTGAGATAAGGTCTTGCTTGGTCTCCCTGGCTGACTTACCACGATCCTCCTGCCTCAGCTGCACTGCTAGAGTTACAAGCATGTACCCCCACACCCAGATATAAATTATTCTTTGTTTCATTTTTTACTTTAAATTTTTTTTAAATTATTTTTTATGTGTATTGGTGTTTTGCTTACATATATGTCTGTGTAAAGGTGCCAGATCCCCTGGAACTGAAGTTAGAGACAGTTGTAAGGTGCCATGTGGGTGTTAGGAATTGAACTCAGATTCTCTGGTAAAACAGTCAGTGCTCTTAACTGCTGAACCATATCTTCAGGTCCCCTCATCCCCACAGGGTTTCTGTGTGTAGCCCTAGCTGTCCTGGAACTTGCTTGGTACATGAGGCTGGCCCCTGCCTCAAGAGTACTGGGATTCAAGGTATTTTCCACACCTGGTCTCATTATTCTATTTTATAGATAAAGAAGCAAGCTCAGAGAGGTTAAGTGGTCTTGCTAGTCAACAAGGAACCAAGAATCCACCTATGGTCATCTTAGCCAGCGATCTTTCTGCTACACCTCACTTTAGGAAGTACAGTCTGCATGTATTCTCTAGTAGTTGTATAAAGTTTTTTTTTTTTTTTTTTTTTTTTTTTTTTTTTTTTTTTTTTTTTTGGTTTTTAGAGACAGGGTTTCTCTGTGTAGCCCTGGCTGTCCTGGTACTCACTCTGTAGACCAGGCTGGCCTCGAACTCAGAAATCCGCCTGCCTCTGCCTCCCAAGTGCTGGGATTAAAGGCCACCACCACTACCACCGCCCGGCTAAAGTTGTATTTCTAAGATGTGTTTGCAAACCACCTGGGGGTTTGGACATGGGAGTTTGTGACAATCACCAGCAGAGAAGCATTGCGCCCTCTGATTCCCTTTTTCCAGACTGTTTCTTATCTGATGCCCATTTTGAGGGTGAGAGCAGAGGATAGTCAGTTAAGACTGAATTGTCTAACAGAAGCAGCTATTGTGCTATTCCTATTTTACAGTGCAGTAGCACATGACTGTTGCCTGAGCTTTTTGGGAGGCTGAGGCAGAAGGATTGCTTGAGCTTAGTTAGGAATTTGAAGTCAGCCTGGGTGATAGTATAAGACCCTGTTTCTTCAAATTATTCCAGGGTTGAGGTGCTTCACATGTAACGCTTTCCTTACTGTTCATGAGCCCTTGCGTCTGATCCCTACTATCTTGTTCACTGTTGTCATTTCAGCTGCTACGTGGTTCTCTCTCTTATCTGTATATGTTCTAGGGTGGGTGTCTCCAGTTACGTACATTAGTTATAGATGTGCAAAGGTTTTACAGAGGGGCGAAACTGCATAGTTCTTATCTTTTAGAGAACCTTTACAGCAGCACATTGTGCTGATGTCTCTAGGAGACCTTAGACGGTGATTCAAAAATCCTCTAGGGTCAGGGTGTGGTTTAGTGGAACAATATTTGCCTAGTATGCAGGATGCCTTGAGTTTCCAGTAGGAGTAGATGGTAAAACCTGGCAGAGAGACATGAGCTCTGGAATGAGGCAGATTTGAGTGTGAATTCTAGCTAGGCCAGCTATGAGCAATGGCCCTTAGCCAGACATTTTATCTGAGTTTCCTTCTCTTTAAAGGTACTATTACCTACATATTATAGAGTTGTAAGGATTAATTAAGATGACTCATGTACTATAGTTAGAGAGTAACTTGAAACAGTGAGCACTAACTACATTAGCTTTGTTCAGCTAGGCATGGAAGTATATGCCTATGATCAGGAGGATCACAAGTTCTCCACCAACCTAGGCAATTTAGAGAGATTTTTGCCTCAAAGTAAATTTAATTTTTCTTTTATATCCAAGGCTGTCCTTGAATTTACTGTGTAACCAAAGATGACCTTGAACTCCAGGGTTTCCTGCTTCCACCTCCCAAATGTTGGGTTTATATATGCATATGCCATTCCTGGTTTCTCAACATTTTAAAAAACAGGGCTTTGCTGTAGCTCATGGCTTAGCATATGTGAGACTCATGTAACCATACACACATTCCTGTATACACAGAGAGAGAGCAAGCTACTGTCTAAGGAAGTTTGTTTACCTATAGGACACGATTTTAAGGGGATTCTACAGCCCTAATTTTCCCACTTGCTTTTGACCACTAGGGGGCATCATTGTCCCTGAGCATTTTGAATCTTCCCAAGGTCACAACAATGATGTCGAGTCTTCTCTGTGGCCCCTTCTTGTTCTCCTTCAGGTAGGTATATTTGGACCTAGAGTGTACTTAGCTGTTATATTCATGGTGGTCTTAACTTTCCCATCTATGTTCAGAAAGAGACTCTAGGGCTAGGGATTTGATTTGGTGTTTTGAGCATTTGAATAGGATGTTAGAAACCATATGAATTCCCAGCAATGAGGGACAGACAGACTGATACAGCCTCAGCTTTTCTGTGATACCACTTAACCCCCTTCATCTCTGGGCTTTCACATTGATTTTAGAACAATGAACATCAGGATTAAACAACTTCAAATAAATAAAATTTTGACGTTAAAATACAGAATCCTATCAAGGGGCTTAAAGCATTTACTGTCCCCACATTCCTCCTGAAGTTATTAAAACTCCAGTTACCATATGGCCACCCAATAATTGTCCCTTCGGCAGCCTCACCTGATGGGGATGGCCTCTTGTTACTTACGGCACTGGAGTTCAGGCCTCTCATCTGCTAGCTAGTCTCTGTGGATAATTAACTATGGGGGAGGAACCAGGTCAGACGATTCTGGGGATATGAGGAAACCCCATGTGAGATGCTAAATTGTGAGCAAATATCGATCAGTGAAGCTTTGAAGTTCTGGGGGAGGTGGTCTAGGATTATTGCTTCTCCAGGGGTGCAGTTTCTCTTGATAAAGTTCTCTTCTAAGAACTACCTGATTTCCACGCCAGAACAACATTGCTGGGCAGGTATGAACACTTGGGGAAATGGGGGTTTTCTTTTTCTTTTCCAAGTCTAAGCCATCCTTTATAAACTACATCCTCTATAAACAAGGACTATCTGAACTTGGCTTCCATGGATACTGAGACCTCTGCACTTTGTTACTGCCATGTGGTAAGATAAAAGGATCATACATTTGGGGCTTGGGGTTTATAGATAAGGTGCCCTGATCATTGGGTCAGCTTCTCTCCACCCTTAGGCCAATTACACAGTAGGCACAGGAAAGTACATAAGTTCTGAGGTGTTCTACCCAGGGGCATTTAAGAGTGATGTGTAAGATCATTAAATCTCTGTGTCATTCACTGCAATGGTTTCTGATGAGAGAGAGCCAAGTAGGACAAGTGTCCTTGAGTTCTTTGGAAATACTGTGAATGATGCGACAAAAAGATAGAGTGTCTGACACCTGATCTTGAGTGGAGGGTTGCAGCTCCTGATCCTATGGCTAAATCTGAGGTGGGCTGGCTCTATGGGGTTGTATGAAGAATGACAGGGTCATAAGGCCCAGGACCGAAAGACTGAAAGGCTCCTCACATAAGGGGGATTCTGTAAGACAGATTCCATACAGTTCAAAAACATCACTAAAACATTCAGGATTCTGGTTTGGCTCCACACAACGGGGTCAGCATCTGTAACATCAAGATTTCTTCTGTTCACAAATGACCATCAAGCAACTAACTCTGGCATCATAACGGGTTTTCTGCGTGATGTCACCTCCATGGCCATGAAGTCATTAACCAAAGACATTCTTTAAGGAAGCATGCCAAGCAGATAGAGGAAATGCAATGGTCAGTTGCTGTGCGCTGTGACCTTCAAACGTCGCGCGCTGGAGCTTTATCGTTCGCATTCTCCGGAGACTCCGAAATGTGTTAAGGGCAAAGGGAAAAGCCCAAGAAGGAAGTTAACTGAGTTTTCAGGCACATCTTTAGACACCTACAATCCCCTCCCCACCCACTCCCAATTAGCCTAATCCTCATGGTCCAATCCTCTCCGCTATAACAGCTGTCAACGGCTCAGGTCCCGCCCCCGTTCCATCTTGGGCCAATGGTCGCGGGTGGGGTGGGTCCGCGGAGAGGGGCGGGCTCCAGGTTCGGCCGGGGGGCGGGGCCTCGCCGAGGACCCTGGGCTGGGCGCCTGTGCCGGTTTGTCTACCCTTCCCCTCAGCCGCCTCCTTTCAACCTTGTCGGCCGGTTGGCGCGGTCTCCATCCCAGCGGCGACCGCTCCTTTTGCAGCCGCAGCTCTCTCCCTTCGATCCCTTCCCGCCAGGTCCCGGAGTTCGCCCGCCATGGCTCTACTCACTGCGGCAGCCCGGCTCTTGGGAGCCAAGGTGAGCTTAAAGGAGGAAGCGCGCCCCGGCGTGCGGGGTGGGGCTGAGGCGACCGCAGGGCCTCCGGCACCGGCTCTCCCTCCCACGCCGCAGCGCAGCCCTCCGCGCCTTAAAGGGGCCCGGCCCTGGCGAGCCGCCAGCCCTTCCCGAAGCTCCTAGGCCATGTGCCGCGTGCCCTTCCGGCTGAGGTGAACATTGCCGGCGCCGGCCTGCAGCCCCCGGCGGCCCGGAGGCCCGCCTTCTGTCACGTCAAGCATCCGAGGTGGAAGCGAGGGATGCACGGCCCTGGCTGCAAGGCCAGAGAGCCGAGGTGTGGTGTGCCCCCCGAATTAGGGAGAGAACTGTCTGGAGGAGGAGTGGGGGGGGTGTACAAACACGTTCACTTGGTCACTGGGCTCATTTGGGCTCTGCTTGGTAGGGTGAGTCCTGCCAGGACCTGTTTCTTTCCTCAGTGTAATTGAAGCCCTTAAGTGACCCTGCTGTTTCAGTTTTGTTAGAGGACTAGACCCCCCCCCCCCCAGCTCCTCTTTGTCCATGGGACTTAATGTATACAGGAGGAGCTTGGATAGGGTGGGGCATTTCTGTTAAACCTCCTGATTGAGTATCACTAGCAAGAACCAGAAAGGTTGTTCCTCCAAGCTACGGCCAATAAATGAAGACTGGCGTGAGGTAGTAACACCGAGGTCACATGACTCAATTCTACTACCTACCAGGAGTACTTCCTCTTATTCCCCGGGGCCCTTTAATTTGATGGTTTGCCTTTTGAGTTCTGAAGTTCAAGTCCACATTTCATGTTATCACTACTTTGGGCTCTGCATAACTTGGGCCTTTAAACAGAGACCCAGCTATGCTGAGGGAATCTCAGCTCTCTAATCCAAGTGGGGAGAGTCCCACAAATGACCTTGGCTTCTCTTTTACTTTTAAGGAAACTAATAGGTTTTCTTATCAGTAGACTCAGTTTGAAGCTGAGTACACCTCGAGGGAAAGAAAAGACTTACAATGGTTTTGACTTCTGTGTAGGATGCATAGTTGTCAGATGTACCACAAAACCTGTAGGATTTATCTTGGACTTTTCTGTGTTCAGCAACAAGGTAAAGACTGGTTATTTGGTAGACACTTGTCTTACTTGGCTGTTGCTACTCCTGCTGCCAGGGAACTGGGTAAGGAAACCTCTTGGGAAATGAAGCAAGTTCTAGACGATGTTTGGCAGAATGGTGGACCTATAATTAGAACGGTTCAGAGCTGCTAGCCCAGACCAGATAGTCTAACAGTGAACTTGAAAAAGCCTTTGGATTTACTTTTTTTTGTGTTTATCTTGCCTCTTAAAGCCCTAGGGAATTTCAGAATGCTTTGGGGGATGACTGGGCCACATTTGTATTGTCATTCTTTACTTTTGTGTTAGATACGGAGTTGAGGATCCCAGAAACTTTAGAAGTCCTTTGGACTCTGTTGGTCAAGTTGCTTGAATCTCAATGTGTCTTGCCTTGAGTGGGATGGTACACTGGGGAAACAGAGACAGTGGCTACATAGTAAGTTTGAAGCCATCCTGAGCTGCATGGTACTCAAGTAAAGAGGTGAGACTTACTCTTGAAATCAGCAAAGACAGCCAGGTGGTGATGGCACACACTGTTGCCTTTAATCCCAGAAGTAGGTGGATCTCTGTGATCTGGACCTGGAGACCAGCCTGGTCTACAGAGTTACAGGACAGCCAAGATGACACAGAGAAACCCTGTATCAACAAAACAACAAAACCAGCAAAGCCTAGAAGCAGAGCATGGGGACTCTCAACTGTAAAGCAAGCACTGGCAGGCTTAGACAGGAGGGTCATTACAAATTCAAGGTCATCCTGGGCTTCACAGATTCACAGACTTGACAAGCTTGAGTGATTGCTGTGTAAGCATAAGGACCTGAGTTCATATCCCTACTTCCACCTAAAAGCTACACTTTGTTGCATCACCTATGACTCTTATAGGGCTGGGGTTGGGGGAAGAGTGGAGACAGATGGGACCTCAGGGTCACCTTTGCCAGTCAGTCTGTCAGGAAACAGGTTTTAATGAGGTTTTTTGAGACAGGGTTTCTCTGTGTAGCCCTGGCTATCCTGGAACTCACTCTGTAGACCAGGCTGGCCTCGAACTCAGAAATCCGCCTGCCTCTGCCTCCCAAGTGCTGGGATTCAAGGCATGCGCCACCACCACCCAACTTTAATGAGATTTTCTATTCAAATGTTAATAAGGTGAAGGTTAATAAGGTGAAGACCTATGGAGGAAGACACCTAAAGTCACAGGCACCCACACATAGGAAAAGAGAACAGCGACAATAAAACAAAACCACACAAAACTGTCAAAGCCTGACAGAATTGAGGGGTAGAACGTCGAGAGTGCCTGCAGTATACCTGGGAGTCTGAAGAGCCTCAGCATGCCAGCATTGCTCTTGCTTGGTTAAGCTTTCTAAACTAGCCCCGTTTCCTTAGTCATTGGTGACCAGAGAGGTGTTAAAGACTGATGGTGGTGCACGCCTTTAACCCCAGCACTTGGGGGGCAGAGGCAGGCTGATCTCTGAGTTTGAGGCCAGCCTGGTCTACAGAGTGAATTCCAGGACAGCCAGGGCTACACAGAAAAACCCTTTCTCAAAAAGAAAAAAAAGGGGCTGAAAATATGGAGATAGAGCTCAGTGATTTGCCTTAGATGTGCAAGACCCTAGGTTTATAAACCTTTAGTGTGTGCACCTGCACCAATGCATGGTTGTAATTCCAGGATTGAAGAAGCTAAGGTAGGAAGATCTCAAGTTCCAAAAGTTTCAGGCCAGCCTGGGGCTACATGAAACCTGTTAAGGGAAAAATCAAAATTAGAAAAAGGATATTTTTTTTTTTCAAAAAATAAAATCTGTCAAGACCTATAGATACGTAAGTAGATCTTGGCCAGGAGGCATGTAGCTCATGCCTATCATACTTGAGTTTGGTTTTGTCTTGATCTTTTCATAGGTGATCTGGAATTGGATAGGAGTTGGAATAGGGCCACCAGGTCACCTTTAAGCTTTTGAAGTAAACATGCTTAATCAGCCTATCTAAAAGGCATATTGTTTTAATAATCTCACCATGTAACCCAAATCTTCTTTCTTTTTTTTAAAGATTTATTTATTATATGTAAGTATACTGTAGCTGTCTTCAGACACACCAGAAGAGGGCGTCAGATCTCATTATGGATGGTTGTGAGCCACCAGGTGGTTGCTGGGATTTGAACTCAGGACCTTTGGAAGAGCAGTCAGTGCTCTTACCCACTGAGCCATCTCTCCAGCCTTGTTTTTTAAAAAACCTAGCAGAAGTGAGGAAACAATTTATTATTTTCCAGAAAGTGCTAAGGTGACATTTGATGTATTTGTGTCTGGGCACATGTCACTCAGCACCTATGAATGGTCAGAGGACCATTTATATGAATTAATTTCTTTGTTGTTGTTGTTTTGGGTTTCTTTTGTTGTTGTTTTGAGAGAGGGGGGGAGGGAGGGAGAGAAAGAGAGGGAGGGAGAGAAAGAGAGGGAAGAAGAGAAAAAGAGGGGGGGGTTCTCTGTGTAGTCTTGGCTGTCCTGTAGACCAGGCTGGCCTCCAACTCAGAAATCCACCTGCCTCTGCCTCCCAAGTGCTGGGACTAAAGGCGTGCACCACCACTGCCTGGCTTATGAGTTAATTTTTTGCTCCTTCTACAAACTCAGATCATCTGGTATGGCAGCAAGTGCCTTTGCCTGCTTGCTGGGCCTTCTCACCAGCCCAGGGATGAATTTCTAAGTTAAAAGTAATAAAAGTTAGTACATTAAAAAATAATAAATTGGAGCTGAAGAGATGGCTTATCAGTTAAGAGCATAAACTACTCTTGAAGAAGACCTGAGTTTGGTTCCCAGCACCCACATTGGGTGGCTTTACAATGGCCTTTAACTCTAGGTTCAGGGGATCCTATGCTCTCTTCTGGCCTTCGTGGGCATCTGTATGCACATGGCATATTCAGATGCATAAATTAAAAGAAAATTTTAAAAGTAAATGTTATAACCTAGGATATTGGCACTTACCTTAATCCCAGCATTCCGAAGGCAGATGCACATGGATCCAAACTCTTATGAGTTTGAGGCCAGCCAAGGCTGTATAGTGAGATCCTGTCTCCTGCACATAATTTTAAAAATATAACAGTCTTAAAAAGAACAGAATGGATTTTTGCTGAAACAAAAAATTAAGACTCTATTCTTTGTTTTCGATTTGGGCAACTCAGTCCTTTTCTGAGGTAAGAATGGTAATCTTTTATGGTCTTCCTACCTTGAATAATTAGTGGATTTGTAGGCAAGATACTGTGAGTGGGACAGGTAGGAGCCAGCAAGCCGGCTCAGTGGGTAAAGGCACTTGGCTGCTAAGCCTGATGACCGCTCCGGTCCCACGTGGTGGAAAGACAGAACCAAGTTCTGTAATTTGTCCTCTGACCTCCACACCAAAGCCATGGTGTATATGTATGGCTCAAGCACTTAAGTAGTATGTAATACAAAATTTAAAAGGAGATTGATAGGTAGATTTTATTTTATTTTATTTTATTTTTTTAAGACAAGGTGTGGTAGCCCTGGCTATCCTGGAACTCTCTCTGTAGACCAACCTGCCTGCCTCTGTTTCCTAGTACTGGAATCAAAGGAGTACACCACTACCACCTGGCTTAACAGATAGAATTATTAAGAGAATTCTTATTAGTATTAAGGGGGTCAGAGTATAAAATCTGGACTACTCTGCTTGGTCTGTAAGTGGCCTGACCAAACATTGCAGGCTAGCTTCCAGCATGACCATTGTGAAACACAGGCTGTAAATGGCTTTAGTTCTTTGACCTGATTCTGGAAACAGAGGAGTCTTTGTCCTAGGCCAGTTTACTGTTGTTGTTGGTTGGTTGTTTTTTGGTTTTTTTTTTTTTTTTCCTTTTTTTGCTTGGTTGTTCTTTTTTTAAATTTCCTTTTAAGTTTCTCTGAGACATGGTTCCATATAACTGAGGCTGGTTTTAAACTGATCCTACTTCTACCTCCCAAGTTCTAAGGTTATAGGTGTGTACTACCATGGCAGGCCTTCAGATTTTTTTTTTTAATTTTTAAAGTTTATTTATTTATTATATATAAGTACACTGTAGATGTCTTTAGACACAACAGAAGGGGGCATCAGATCTCATTACAGATGGTTGTGAGCCACCATATGGTTTAACTCAGGATCTCTAGAAAAGCAGTCAGTGCTCTTAGCCACTGAGCCATCTCTCCAGCCCCCTTCAGGTCTTAACTTATTTATTTTTGAGATTCATACACTAAGGGGGAAGGTGTTTCTATTTATTTTTGAAATAAGAGTCTCATAATGTAGCCCTGGCTGTTCTAGAACTTAATGTGTGGACCAGGCTGTCCTTCACCCTGCCTGATTTAGTTCACTATGAGTATGTTTGTGTATTTTCCTCTGAGAATGGTGGCTTCAAATCCCCCACCCCATCCCCCACCCCTGACCTAGAGTTGGAGGGATTGTGAGCTATCCAGTGTTGGTGCTGGGAACTGAACTCTGGTACTGCATCTTAACCACTTAGCCATCTCTCTAGCTCCAGCATTATTTTAGGTAGGGTCTCCTGTGTATCGCTTGCTGATCTGGAACTCACGGTATAGAGCAGTCTAGCCTTGAACTCAGAGTCCACCTGCTTCTGCCTCCATAGTGCTAGGACTAAAGACATGGGCCACCACTCCTGGCTTTTCTGTTTTGTTTTTGTTTTTTTGTTCAGATGCGCCAGAAGAGGGCGTCAGATGTCATTATGGGTGGTTGTGAGCCACCATGTGGTTGCTGGAATCTGAACTCAGGACCTTCGGAAGGGCAGTCAGTGCTCTTACCTGCTGAGCCATCTCGCCAGCCCCTCACTTTTCTCTTATCCCAGTAAAATAGAGATGATATTCTTTTTGATTGTAGCCCATTTAAGAACCATAATCTATTTCCATCAATAGTTTCAAACTCACTGGTCCAGGTACTTTGTGCCTACAATCCCAGTCCTCATTGATGCCAACCTGGGCTACATAGTGGGACCTTGTCTCAGAAATGAGACAGATGAGAAGTAACCAGTCGAGTGTACAACAAGCACACCTGTGACACCAGCATGCAGGAACAGAGAGAGTCAGAGCTAGCCTGGTTGCCGGAGAGCCTCTCACAAAAGAAATGAGCAAACTCAAGGCAACTGCATATGATATGAGGTTTGAAAAGGCTTAATGGTTGTGGTACTTGCACTTTCAATGCTGTAGGGAGGGAATCCTGGCTGTCAGCCATTATTCGCCAAGCTGTGGTAGCAACTCTCCCCATTAAGGAAAGAACTAAACTATAGAGTGAAGGAAAGAACTAAACTATAGAGTGAAGTGGCTGCCTGATTCTCCTGACAGCTGCTGCAGTGAGGTGACTCCTTGAGGCAAGCAACCAGAAGCCGAAATCCCTGGTGCCACGCCTCCAGGGCGGGGGTGGGTGGGGGGGGAGCTGGAAGAGAGAAGTTCAAGAGTGACTCAGAAGTTTGTAATCTGCCTGTCTTATCAGTGAGAATAACCTGAGTGTACTGTACAAAGCCATTCTGCAGCTCTCTGTGGCAGCCTTGGTCTGAATGGAGGAGGTGTGCCTGGCTTGCATGTGCCACTCCCCAAGCACCTCCTGTCTGGTGCTGCAGACATTTGAGAGGGTTTAGGGAGGAATTAGGCACAGGTTCAGGTTAGTATGATTATATACTGAGTCCCAGAATACCCTTGCCTATAGAGTAAAATCCTGTCTCAGTAACACCCCTCACAAAAAAATAAGAGATTGAGGAATTATTTCCTGTTTTGTTGCCAAAGGGAATTAGTGATTCACTTTTTCCTAGTAGAGTTTAACTGAGTTTTCCTGTTATAGCCAATACAATTCTCTGTTTTTTGTTTTTTGTATTTTGTTTTTTGTTTTTCTTTTTTTCTGATATGGTCTCACATAGCTCTTTTTGTTTGTTTGTTTGTTTGTTTGTTTCAAGATAGGTTTCTCTGTGTAGCCCTGGCTGTCCTGGAACTCACTCTGTAGACCAGGCTGGCCTCAAACTCAGAAATCCACCTGTCTTTGCCTCCCAAGTGCTGGGATTAAAGGGGTGGGCCACCACTGCCTAGCCTCACATTCCTCTTGAACTGGATATGGTTTGTAACCGAGACTGTTAAATACATGAGTTCACTCTGTAGCCCAGGCTAGCCTAGCACCTGAGTCTTCAGCTTCAGATTTTATAGTGCTTGGCATGTCACTACCATGCTTACAAGGCCAGTTTAAAGAAACAAGTATTATACAGACAAGTACTTATACACAAATTAGTGTCTTGAATGCTTTAAATTTTTTTTGGTTTTTCCAGATAGGGTTTCTCAATATAACAAACAGCCATAGGTGTCCCAGAACTTGGTTTGTAAGACCAGCTGGCCTTGAACTCTAGAGATCTACCTGCCTCTTTCAAGTGCTGAGATTAAAGATTTTCACCACTGAAACCAGCTTTTACTTAAGATTCTTTTTTTTAAACTTTATGTATATAAGTGGTTTGCCTGCATATGTGGCTGCATGCCACCTGCATGCCTGGTTCTCAGATCCTCTGGTACTGGAGTTACCATGATTGTGAGCCAGCATGTGAGTGCTGGGTCCTATGCAAGAACAAGTATGCTTAACTGCTGAACCACCTTTCCAGCCCTCCTGCATGCCTTTATACAAATTATTTCCTGTCGTTTATTTAACTGTTCTGAAAGTGGCTTACTGTGTGTGGTGCATACTATGCATAAGTGTGTAGGTACATATACGAGTGGAGGCCAGGTACAAGGTTGGGTGTCTTCTGTCACTGTCTGCAGATGCTTTGAGACTGGATGCTTATCCTTTTCAGGCTAGGCTGACTGGCTCTTAGGGTCCTCCTTTCTCAGACCCATGGTTTCTGAGTTATAGGTGCAAGCAGCATGCCTATTATCTTACTTTTTTTTTTTAACCTACATATTTAGAAGATGCTAATTATTGATAGAGATGCATTTAAAATAAATATGTTAAAATTTCCTGAAAAGAACTTACAGGTTATATTTAATAACAAAATGCCTAGTAATTTTATAAAATAGCTACAATTCAGTATTGATGTCTTGCTTTTTATGAGGGTTTTGGAGATTTGGTCTTCATGCTTGCAGAGTAAACATTCTTGCCCACTGAGCAATCTCCCACACCCCTAGAATTGGCCTTTTATTACCACTTTAGAGATTTGAAAGTGAGACTATTATGTTAGGTCTTGTAGCCAAGATAACAGAATGAAGTGGTAAACCTGCATTTAGAACTTGGTGCAATTTGTCATGTAAACTGCAGATTGAAATTAAGTCTGAGACCAAAGTCTGCATTTCCATTAATTCATTTACTTTTGAGACATGGTACAAGGCTGGACTCAGACTCATGCAGCTGAGAATTATCTTATTCTGATTGCCGTGCTTCTGCCTCCTGAGTGCTGAGACTGTTGGCTGTATCACCACACACATAAAGTTTATGCAGTCCTTTGAGGGAGCAGATCTGGGATCCAAGGCCTTGTGCGTGTTAGACAAGTACTTCTGCGAACCATCTGTGCCTGGTACCTGTAGAAGCCGGAAGAGGGCATTAGATTTCCTAGAACTAGAGTTACAGATGGTTGTAAGCTGCCATATGGCTGTTGGTAATTCTTGGTCCTATGGAAGATCAGCCAGTATTTCTATTTGCTGTTTAGACATGTCTCACTCTGTAGACGTTGTGATCCTATTGCCTCTGTGTCCCAAGTGCTAGGATTAAGGTGTGTACCATCCCATACTGGCTTCCCTTCCCAAATCAAGTATTCTGCATTCTTTGTAATTAAAGTTGTTCTAACTTGAATTTTTCCTTTATCATTTTGAGTAGTTTGTTAGTCAAGGTTTTAGAGAGTCAGTAAGGTGTGTGTGTGTGTGTGTGTGTGTGTGTGTGTGTGTGTGCGCGCGCGCGCCTGTACAGTACACATAGATAGATAATATATAAAAAATGCTAGGGCCGGGCGGTGGTGGCACATGCCTTGAATCCCAGCACTTGGGAGGCAGAGGCAGGCGGATTTCTGAGTTCGAGGACAGCCAGGGCTATACAGAGAAACCCGGTCTCAAAACAAAACAACAACAACAAAGAAAAGAAACAAACAAAGAAAGTCCATACCTTTCTTTTCACTTAGTCCCCCATAGACTTACTTTCTAAGTTCTTCTAGAAACACCCTTATTTTAGGGTTTTTTTGTTGTTTTTTTTTTTTTTTCGAGACAGGGTTTCTCTGTGTAGCCCTGGCTGTCCTAGAACTCGCTCTGTAGACCAGGGTGGCCTCGAACTCAGAAATCCGCCTGCCTCTGCCTCCCAAGTGCTGGGATTCAAGGCGTGCGCCACCACCGCCCGGCTCTGTTGATCATATTAAGTAGTTGTCTATTAGTTGCTTCTTTGTAGATATTCTGTGTGCTTTTAAAACCAAAGGGATGTTCATTCCTACTTCTACTTTTACGGGGCAAGACAGAACATGACAGTTGTAGTCTGCCTCAGTTGTAATTAGTATCTTTGTGTAATCAGACATGCAGCACCCTGGTTGTTCCTGTCTAAACTGGGAGAGTTAGAAATGCTGTTGTGAAAGGGTTGGACGGGTTAATGGAATAAGGAGACTTTAATGATGCAGACATCCTAGCAGCAGCAGCAGCAATTGCCAGAGGGGCCATTCAGACATACTGACAATTAAATGTGGATGCACTAGACACTGTAACAACTGTTGCTCAGAAATTCAGCTGTGTGAGGGACAGGACAGTTCTTTTTTTTTTTTTTTTTAAA
>NW_022196910.1:55587767-55594643 GCF_008632895.1 Mastomys coucha
AGAAATCCACCTGCCTCTGCCTCCCAAGTGCTGGGACTAAAGGCGTGCGCCACCACCGCCCGGCTCCAGGACAGTTCTTAAAGGAACACTAGTGACACTATGGGAATGAGAAGCAGAATTACCGGCCAGCTGTTCAACTTTATGCCAGAATGTCCTAAAAGATGAAAATGGAGCAAGAGGCTGAGTCACTGCAACTCCTTTATAGAAAGGCTTTAGTATGGCTGGAGAGATGGCTCAGCGGTTAAGAGCACCAACTGCTCTTCTAAGGGTCCTCCTGAGTTCAATTCTCAGCAACCACATGGTGGCTCACAACCATCTGTAAAGGGATTTGATGCCCTCTACTGGTGTGTCTGAAGACAGCTATAGTGTACTCATAAATAAAATAAGTGTTAAAAAAAAAAAGGCGTTAGTAAGGATTTTGTCCTTATTGTCTCTTTGCAGAACTCATCCTGCCTCGTCCTTGCCGCCCGGCATGCAAGTGCTTCTTCCACGGTAAGATCTGGCAAGGACCTCAGTCCTTGCCACAGTCTGACCTCAGGATAAAATGCTCGGCAACTACTACTACCTTATTATCCTAAGACTGATTTGCCTTTTTTTTTTTTTGGTTTTCCAAGACCGGGTTTCTCTGTATAGCCCTGGCTGTCCTGAAACTCACTCTGTAGACAGGCTGGCCTCAAACTTAGAAATTTGCCTGTCTCTGCCTCCCAAGTGCTAGGATTAAAGGCTTGTGCCACCACTGCCCAGCTCCAAAAATTATTATTGTTGTGATTATTATAATACTGTTTAAAGAAATTTACTTAGTGGAGTATACTGTGGAAATAGCAAATGTTCCTTCCCCTTTTTGCTTTTGTAATGCTGAGCATTAAAGCCAAGGCCTCAAATGTGCTCGGGAAGCAATTTTCTACTGAATCATACTCATAACCCATGAATGAAGTAAAACTTACATTAAAATTTTTGTTTGTTTTAATTCCTGGTACAAGGTCCTGTTATGTGGCCTTTCTATTAGATTCAGGGTGACTTTACTAATCCTGCTGCCTCAGCCTCTTGAGTGCTAGGATTATAGGCGTGCGCCCACCATTTCTGACTTTTTAATCATTCAGTGAGCATCATTGTCCATATCCAGGACATTCTTATCTCTGCAAAATAAAGCTCCTCATTCCCTCCTCTCCATGCCTGGCAGACCGAGAAATGCTAACAAGCATTTTGCACATACCTTCTCCACAATAGGAAACCCTACAGATTTTTCTTCCATCACTTGACTCTTCTATTTCTGTTTCTAGAATTTGAAAGATGTTCTGAGCAATCTGATACCTAGGGAGCAGACCAGAATTAAGACCTTCAAACAGCAACACGGAAAGACAGTGGTGGGCCAGATCACTGTGGACATGGTAAGGGCTCTGCTGCTTAGATGAGGAAAATAGCTCTGTAATGTGTGTCCCAAAGGTACCAAAGTATGCTGTTCTATACAATGAAATGTTGGGGTTTATGGCATTCATTAAAGAGTACTTCTTCTCTTCTGTAAATTTAATAATTAAGCCTAACCTCATTCACCTCTGACAAAGATGAATGGAGTTCAGGTCATAGCTCTAACTGTTGGCTGAACTGTCTACTGATTGATGCTGTGCCAGCCAGCCAGCTAGACGCTACCCCAGTACATCCTCTAGCTTTAAGGTAACTTCCTCAGCCTTAAGAGTTTGGGCCACTCAGCCACCAGTGTCCAGTCATTGCCTCCTTCTCTCCCTTTGCCCATAATAGATCTAATTCCATCTAACATAGCGATAAGTGTGGAGGAAGTCAAGAATGGTCAGAAGGAAAAATAAAATACAGTTAAGAAAAGGAAGCAAACAAAGGCAGACACATTAAAGTGACAGTAATAACTCGGCATGAACATTCATCCCAGCACCGGCAGTCTTGTAACATGCTGGTTCAGTTCTAGAAATTCAATCCCAGAAATTGCCTCCTAAGTGTAGTCTTGCAAGAAAGGAAGTAAATATCCTCTCTGGGTTCCATCAAGCTCCATCCAGCTTTAGTCTGAGTCACTAACGATTGGCTACAACTTCCTTCCTTCAGATGTATGGTGGCATGAGAGGCATGAAAGGACTTGTGTATGAGACATCGGTTCTTGATCCTGACGAGGTAAGACTCCATTGTCCACCAGTGATGGTCAGGCTTCTGACCATACAAATGAGTTTGGAAACTGGACAGCACAATGCAGACTAGGTATGAATAGGAGCTGAAAAACATGCTTTCTCTTTAGTACATCAAAGTACAAAGTAAGAGAAGAATGAATATTTGGCTCCTTGGCTGCGGTCTGGATGAGAGTGTGTAGTAGTGTTGTGGAAATGATTTTTTTGGGCCTTGTTTGTTCAAGATGAGAGAGACACAAGGCCTTTATGGTGCAGGCCGTAGGCCGTCAACTCTGCAAGACCGTGGTGAAGGCTAGCGAGCTGCCACCCTGTAAAACTGATACGGTGTTAGGTGGCACCACACCAAGTTTGCCACCGCTGGGTCAGATGGTAGTGACACCTTTGGGATTTAACTCAATTTTTGGGTCGTGAAACTCCATGTATCTTTGGGACCTGCCGCCTGTGGCAGTCTCCCTTCCTAGCCATGGAAGAGCATGTTCTTGTTATTGGCAAAGCTGTCACCATTTCATTGGGACCAGATTCTGACTTGAGCAAGTGACAATCTTAAAAAAAAAAAGTGAATATTTGAAAGTACTAGGGTTTTGTTTGGTTTTGGTTCTCTTTTGATAGTTTGTTTGGTTTTTGAGATAGGTTTCACTCTGTAGCCTTGGCTGACCTAGAATCAACTACGTACACCAGACTGGCCTTGAACCCATGGCAATCTAGTACAAGCATGACTTTTTTTGGCTTTTGTTTGTTTGTTTGTTTGTTTTTAATTTAAAAAAATCGCACACCTTTAATGCTAGCACTCAGGAGACAGAGATAGGCAGATCTCTGAGGTTTGAGACCAGCCTGATCTACAGAGTGAGTTCCAGGACAGCCAGGGCTACACAGAGAAACCCTGTCTTGAAAAAAAAAAAAGAAAAACAAATAAACAAAACCACACTTATGGGAGTAAAGAGGTGGCTCAGCAGTTAAGAACACATACTACTCTTGTCAGTCCAGCTCTCAGCACTCATATCAGTTGGATCACAAACACGTTACTCCTGCTCTGTGGAGATCTGATGGCTCAGGAACCTGCACTCAGCCATACACAGACCTACCCCCACACACAGTAAAAAGTAACACACAGTAAATAGCCAGGTGTGGTGGTGTACATCTCTTTGAGTTCAAGACCACCCTGGTCTACATAGTATATGCAGGAGTACATTGATGTACTCTATCTCAAAAAAATAAAGTAAAATAAAATTTAAGCAAATGAATATATAAAAAAATACACTTTTTTTTTTTTTTGAGACAGGGTTTCTTTCTATAGCTCTATTCTTGAACTTACTCTGCAGACACAGGGTGGCCTCTCTGCCTCCTGAATGCTGGGATTAAAGGTGTGTGCCACCACACCTGGCCCCGTAAATGTATTTTTAAGTAAATAGATTTTTACTTTGTATGTGCATTCAAGCATGTGCCTAGGTACCAGTGCCACATTAAAAGTCTGGACATTAGAAGACAACTTGTTGGGAGTCCATCCTCTCACACCACTATGTGGATCCCCAGGATCAAACTCAGGCCATTAGGCTTAGTGGCAAGTGTATTCACCCACTAGAAGTGTCTGGTTTAATTATATGACTGACAGATTAAATAAATTTGGTTGTAATTCTCACTCTTCTTTCTCAAGGGCATCCGTTTCCGGGGCTACAGTATCCCTGAATGCCAGAAACTGCTGCCTAAAGCTAAGGGTGGGGAAGAACCCCTGCCTGAGGGCTTATTTTGGCTGCTGGTGACTGGACAGATGCCCACAGAGGAACAGGTACAGCCAAGAACATTGGCTCTTCCCCTTCCCCTTCCTTGTTTTCTCTAGTCAAAATGTACTCCTCACCTGCCATAGCTAGCATTCACAAGAGTGCTCTGAGAAGTGTTAGCCGAGTCTGATGATTCTAAGTGGGTTGTGCTGAACCCTGCTGGATTATCTTTTTTTTGTTTTTTTTGTTTTTCCGAGACAGGGTGTCTCTGTGTAGCCCTGGTGTCCTGGAGCTCACTCTGTAGACCAGGCTGGCCTCGAACTCAGAAATCTGCCTGCCTCTGCCTCCCAAGTGCTGGGATTAAAGGCGTGCACCACCACTGCCCAGCTTAAAGATTTATTTATTTTATGTATATGAGTATACCATTGCTCTTTTCAGACACTCCAGAAGAGGGCATCAGACCCCATTGCAGATGGTTGTGAGCCACCATGTGGTTGCTGGGAATTGAACTCAGGACCTCTGGAAGAGCAGTCAGTGCCATCTCTCCAACCCCTTCTGCTGGATTATCTTTACTCAAGTATTACTGTTGTATTTTTCTGAGCATGTCTCCTTTTTCACAGGTATCTTGGCTCTCACAAGAATGGGCAAAAAGGGCAGCTTTGCCTTCTCATGTGGTCACCATGCTGGACAATTTTCCAACCAATCTGCACCCCATGTCTCAGCTCAGTGCAGCCATCACAGCCCTCAACAGTGAGAGCAACTTCGCCCGGGCATATGCAGAGGGCATGAACCGAACCAAGTACTGGGAGGTAGGATATTTGAGTGGGGTGAACTTTTAGGAACTGGGAGCAGAGGGCACATGCTTACCACAAGTGAGGCCCCAAGTTCAGTCCCCCAAACTAAGAATTCACTGTAAGATAGTATCTTAGTCAGGGTTTCTATTCCTGCACAAACATCATGACCATGAAGCAAGCTGGGGAGAAAAGGGTTTATTGAGCTTACTTCCACATGGCTGCTCAGTCACCAGAGGAAGTCAGGACTGGAACTCAAGCAGGTCAGGAAGCAGGAGCTGATGCAGAGGCCATGGAGGGATGTTTCTTACTGTCTTGCTTCCCCTGGCTTGCTCAGCCTGCTCTCTTATAGAACCCAAGACTTTCAGCCCAGGTATGGCACCACCCACAAGGGGCCCTACCCCCTTGATCACTAATTGAGAAAACGCCTCACAGCTGGATCTCATGGAGGCACTTCCTCAACTGAAGCTCCCTTCTCTGTGATAACTCCAGCCTGTGTCAAGTTGACACAAAACCAGCCAGTACGGATAGTATACTTGTTTTCTGTTGAAGTCATAAAGAAAATAGAGCATGGGGGTCTCCTATTTTTCTCCCCTTTCATCCTGTTTATTTGAGCACTCACATAACATATGAAGGTCAGAAGACAATTTATAGGAATTTTCTCCTCATACGATGTGGGTACCAGGGATCAAACCCAGTTTGTTAGGTGCCATTATCCACTGAGCCATTTCACTAGGCCAAATAAGGAGAGCTCTTATGAAGCCTTAGGTTTGGGTGAATGATAGCTAATCAACTACAGTTTAGGAGGACTAACGCCACTCACTTTCTGTAGACAACCCAAGACACTGTCCGGGCTAGAAAGGTGACCAGCATCCTGCTAATAGGATCCGGAAACCAGCTTTATTTACTGAAATGGGAAGTGACTATACTCAGTGGAACTCTTGTTAGTGATGTGGAAAGGCCATGGTGTGCTGTCCCAGTGCATAATACAGCATACACTGTTTAATACAGCATACGCTGTTACAGTCCTTTTCCAGCTCCACATAGACCACAAAAGTGCAGATTATGTAGCTAGGTTCACAAGAAGACACCTTTTTTTTTTGTATGTATATATGGAGTTTGTGTGTGTAGAGGCCAGAGGTCAACATCAGGTGTCTTGATTATCCTTTCCACTTTATCTACTTTGTTTTTTTGAGTCAGATCTTTCGATGAAACAAGCTCGTTAAATTGGCTAACCTGCCTGGCCAGTAAACTCCAGGGATCCTGCAGTCTCAGCCTTCCCAACGCTGTGGCTGCAGACACTGTTGCTGTGCTTGGGCTTTCACAGGGGCGCTGGAGACTGAAATAAGCTGTTGCTTGAGGAGTAAGCACTCAGCTGACTAAGCCATCTTCTCAGCTCCTTTGTTGCTGTGTAGCAGTTACTGTCTTTGAACTCACCAGACTGGCCTTGAACCTTCCTTTTAGCCTTCCGAATGCTGGGATTATGGACAGTTGCCACCACACCATTTTATGAGATGCTGGGGATGGAACACCAGATGTTAAATCCCTGGGACTAGAGGAATTAGGGGGTGATTGTGTGTCAGAGCATGCGTGTGAAGCTCCTACCATGTGGAGCGCAGTTGGACTCAGGTCCTTGGGCTTCATTACAAGTATCTGTACCTGTTGTTCAGATAATGTTATAGCCAGGCAATGGTGGCACACACTTTTAATCTCCTGAGAGGCAGAGGCAGGTGGATTTCTGAGTTTGAAGACAGCCAGGGCTACACAAAGAAACCTGTCTTGGAAAACAAAACAAATAATAGTTGTTATTTACTGTGTAGGTTACAATAATAGGAAAGATTGCCATGAAGTCAATGATTCAATTATAAGTTTCATCTTTTGGGGGTAGATTATCTTATGTCTATGAATGTTTTGCCTGTAAGCATATATGTATGTGTACCATGTGTGTACAGTGCTTGAAGAGGTTAGAAGAGGGCATCAGATCGCCTGGATCTGGAGTTACAGATGGTTGAGAACTATCATGTTGGGGCTGGGAACTGAACCTAGGTCCTCTGCAAGAACAGCTAGTGCTCTTAACTGCTGAAGTGTATTTTTAGCTTCACAATTTCTTTGTAAATGGCCAAATTCATTGCAGTAAAGCCCTGGGTATTTTGGTATCTGAGACTCCCAGCTGTCACTGTCCTATGGTATTGGCATGATGCTCTTTTTTTTTTTTTTTTTTTT
>NW_022196910.1:55594653-55599371 GCF_008632895.1 Mastomys coucha
TCTGTATAGCTCTGGCTATCCTGGAACTCACTCTGTAGACCAGGCTGGCCTCGAACTCAGAAATCCACAGTGTGGTGTTCTTGAGATCCAATATCAGTTGTGTCTCTTATCTCTGTAACCCCTAAAGTTCACCTTTTAGAAATAGACTAGCCTGGCGGTGGTGGTGCACGCCTTTAGTCCCAGCACTTGGGAGGCAGAGGCAGGTGGATTTCTGAGTTCAAGGCCAGCCTGGTCTACAGAGTGAGTTTCAGGACAGCCAGGGCTATACAGAGAAACCCTGTCTCGAAAAACCAAAAAAGAAAAGAAAAGAAAAGAAATAGACTAGTCGGGCTGGAGAGATGGCTCAGCAGTTAAGAGCACTGACTGCTCTTCCAGAAGCCATGAGTTCAAATCCCAGCAAACACAAGGTGGTTCTCACAACCATCTGTAATGAGATCTGATGCCTTCTTCTGGTGTGTCTAAAGACAGCTACAGTGTACTTATATATAATAAATAAATAAATCTTTGAAGTTTAAAAAAAAGAGAGAGACTAGTCAGCTAGGTATAGCAATAAATACCTTGACTGTCCTGGAACTCAGAGATCCACCTGGAGTATGCCACCACCACCCAGCAAATCATACTTTATAATAAGTGCCTATAAGATATTTTAGAGGTATCCAAACATTTTATGTGGTTTTATTGTTTTAGATTTATTTTTTGCACACATGCAAGACCCATTTAAAACAATTTTTTTCTGCATCTTATGAATAATAAATGATAGCTAATGTAAGAATCTTGGCCAGAATCTTATAGCAGTGGGGCTAGTGATGCATAAGGATCATGGTCAGTTATATTCCTCTATTCAAGGCAGTTGTAGTAGTGGCATGTTTTTGCTTTGGGGGAATTTTTTAAATTTTCTTTTATTTTTGAGATTGTTAAGTGCCAGGTATCAAGCCCAGTTTCTTACATGCTGCACAAGTTTTCTACAAAGTATACATATATCAAAACCTTGTATATCTAGCATAATACATACCTAGAACATTGAAGCTCTTGCTAGTCAATAATTGGTCAGCACTTTGATGTGGACACTAAAATGTAGAATTAATTTTAAAACATTATTATAAAGAAATAAAGAATTAATTTCAGACAGTGGGCCCATGAGGTGGCTCAGCGTGTAAAGTCATCTTCACAGTCCTGGAAACCTAACTTCAGTGCCCAGGGAAGGAGAGAGGATCTCTCTGTGTGCTGTGCCATGTTCAGCTCCTGTGTGTGCACGTAAAGGTGACATCTTAGCACATGTTCAGTAGTGCCAAAGTTAGAGCATCCCGGAGAAGACCGCAATTGAGCACACCAGAGTTCAGACTTTAGTTTAATAACTAACGTCTGAGAACCTTACCATTATGTATTTAGTGGGATGGAAACACTGGGGGATTGTGTGTTAATACATAATACACAGCAGATATTATAAACCTGGATTATAGTGGTTTACTCAGTATGTGCTTGTTATTACATACCTCGAAATATACTTAATATGTAACCACTCAGCATACAGCTGTCAGTGCAATGGACAACCAGTGTCACAGCCTAATGCTTTGTGGATAATTCCTTTTTTTCTCCACCTTTCTTCTCTCTCAGCTCATCTATGAAGACTGTATGGACCTGATTGCCAAGCTACCATGTGTTGCGGCAAAGATCTACCGGAATCTGTACCGGGAGGGCAGCAGTATTGGGGCCATTGACTCTAAGCTAGACTGGTCCCACAATTTTACCAACATGTTAGGCTACACAGATCCTCAGTTCACCGAGCTCATGCGTTTGTACCTCACCATCCACAGGTGAGCTACAGTTGGTGTTATACCCCAGTGCCTGGATTAATGGAAAACTTTGTTTTGTTTTTATTTTTGTTTCGTGAGACAGGATCTGTCTGTTTAGCCCTGGCTGTCCTGGAACTCACTCTGTAGATCACACTGGCCTCAGACTCATAAAGATCTGCCTGCCTCTGCCTGCCTCCCGGGTGCGAGGATTAAAGGCATGTGCCACTATGCCCAGCACTGGGAGCTAGGGATTGGGGTATGGTTCAAAAAAAAAATTCTTAAAGTTATTATCTGGGAACAGATGGTCTGTAGCAAACAGGAAGAAACACCTCTCTCGTAAGGGTTGAAGCTAGGCGAGAAATAAGGAAAGTAAGCTGAAAAGCCTAGGGAAATTGCCTCACATAAAGGGAATCCAGCTTCCCACAAGCGCCCTCTTCTGGTCATCCTTTCTAAACTGGGATGGTAGCAGAGAATGCATGCATGTGAGCTGTGTATTTGATATTCCTATCAGTGGAAGTAAGGGTCGGGAGTGGTCATCCGCTGAATGGGCTCTAGGGTGTTGTGAGCCCATGAGGCCAAAATGACAAAAGAAAAGAAATGTCTGTGTCATAATCAGCCCTTCTCTTTCTCCCTTTGGCTCTGCCTCACATCCCCACAGTGACCATGAGGGTGGCAATGTAAGTGCCCACACCAGCCATTTGGTGGGCAGTGCCCTTTCAGACCCTTACCTGTCCTTTGCAGCAGCCATGAATGGGCTGGCAGGACCTCTACATGGACTAGCCAATCAGGTGAGACTGGCCTTTGTTTTTCTTTCTGTTCTGCGGCTTGTTTCTACTCACATGCTCTGTTACTTATCTTGACATGCTTCCCTTGGCATGTGTATTCACATTTCTCTTTGACCACCCTTGAACTTAACGTGTAGGAGGTGCTTGTCTGGCTGACACAGCTACAGAAGGAAGTTGGCAAAGATGTGTCAGATGAGAAGTTACGAGACTACATCTGGAACACACTCAACTCAGGACGGGTAAGCAACCAGAAAAGAGACTAAGACCCAAACACTGCAGGTTGAAAGAAAATTCCAGACCATTGAGACTTTGTCTCAGATAAAAAATACAGAGAAGAATAAAAACAGTCCCTGTGTTAGCCAAGAAGGGGCTTTTCTTTCTGTTGTTTCTCCATGGTGTTTTCCTTGTAAATTTAGTTTTCTTTTTATGATGCTAGGGCTTGAGCCTAGCATCTTAAGGCTAGGCAAGCATCCCACCACTAAGCTGTATTTCCAGCCCTTAGTTGTCACTGAGCTACCAGGTTGACTTTGATTTACAGTCCTGCGTGAGCACCAGGACCAAATCACTGGAAGAACAAAGAGAAGAACCTTGTAATTGAACATGCCAATTCAGTTACGTTTTCCCATTCTTTACAGGTTGTCCCAGGATATGGTCATGCAGTACTAAGGAAGACTGACCCACGTTATTCCTGTCAGCGAGAGTTTGCTCTGAAACATCTGCCTAAGGATCCCATGTTTAAGCTAGTTGCTCAGCTGTACAAGATTGTGCCCAATATCCTCTTAGAGCAAGGGAAGGCTAAGAACCCTTGGCCCAACGTAGATGCTCACAGTGGGGTGCTGCTCCAGGTGAGTCCTCACCTCCCTACTTCCTCTCCAGTACCACCATTCTTCTCTGCCAGGGGCATGGACCCCAAAGCCTCACATGTGGTCCCTATTTGAGACAGGTCTCACTTAGTAGTCTCGACTGGCTTAGAACTCTATGTATACCAGTCTGACCTTGAGCTCAGAGATTCATTGCCTCTGTCCCCAAGGGTTGGGGATTAAGGCATACACATAGGAGCAGGCCTAGAGCTTTTGTAGTTAGTTGGTGGTGAATGTGTTCATGTGTTTGTCACATGTAAGTACATAAGGGTTCCAGGGGTGCTGTCAAGTGTCTTCCTCTGTTGCTTTCCATCTTATTTTTGGAGATGGGGTCTCTTATTGAACCTGGAGCTCATTGATCCCATTCAGTGGTGACAAACTCAAATGGTCCTCCTGTCTCCATGTGGCACATGTCACAACCCTGATTTATGTGCAAGTTGGGAATCTGAACTCAGGCCCTCAGCCTTAACTGGCAAACATTCTACCAGCTGAACTATTTCCTTGACCTCTAACCTTAACTTTTTGATTTCCTGTCTCAGCCTCTTAAATAGATGGAATTTCAGGTTTATTCTACCAGGTTCTGCCAGAGCAAAAACTCTCCTGTGTCACAGAACCCTTTGATGTAGTTGCTGTGGCAGGGGCTGGGGGTGAGCCCTTGATTGACTTGTGACTGGTATTCTTGTTATTCAAGGCTGACTGGGCTAAGGCTGAAGAAAGGTGTGGCAGGCAGGGGAGGGGGTGTCTCTATGTTACTGTGGACTTGCATGTACCACTGTCTCACAGGGCTTCCCTTCTACCCTAACAGTACTACGGCATGACGGAGATGAATTACTACACAGTCCTGTTCGGAGTGTCGAGGGCACTGGGTGTGCTGGCCCAGCTCATCTGGAGCAGAGCCCTAGGCTTCCCTCTAGAAAGGCCCAAGTCCATGAGCACAGACGGTCTGATGAAGTTTGTGGACTCTAAGTCAGGGTAAAATGGGAGATTGGGGGGAAACTGACTATAAGAAAATGAGGAAGCTTAAAAATAAAGTATAATTCTGTTTTGTTTCAGGGGCCTTTAAGACTTAAGATTAAACTGTACCTGAGGCACTGAAAATACATTTGAAGTTAAAGTATAAATTAAGACTTGAAAGACAAAGTGACCCCTTCTCCCCTCACCAACTCACCCCCCCCCTCCTGATATGAGTTGCCCACTAGCTGGAGGATGACCGGGACTGATGCATGTGGTCAGGGTTAGACCTGGCTACCCACCATCTCTAGAGCAAGAGCCTGACTCCT
>NW_022196910.1:55599955-55609238 GCF_008632895.1 Mastomys coucha
TCTGTGGTCTTCCCGGTCGTTTGACTTTATCAGTACTTAATGTGAACTAGGTCTTTTACTTCCATGGAACATAAGCCACTATCTTCTGACCTTGGATTCTCCTGTTAATATGCTCTGGAACAGAACAAGGGCTCAGGAATGACCAGCCTCTTTGGAGTCTGGTCCCAGGGGTTCTAGCCTTTCTTTTTGAATAGCAGTTACACATAGTTCCCACTGAATATTAGATGGACCTAGGGCTGGGGGCATTCAAAACAGTAAGCCTTCTTCTCATCCCGTGTCAAGGAAATGGTCCTTTATTTATCAGTGTCTTTTGCTCTTCCCGTAAGTAAGAGCTCATAAGAGCTCATAGCACGGCACTTATGTTAGCAGCCCCATTTGCACAGATTTTCAGTGACTCAGAATGCTCTACTGCCTTTTCTTTAAGAAAGGGTTGAGATACACTCCTGTTGTGCCCCCCTCCTTATCCCAAAGCTCCTGCCTGTGTTTGTATGGAACCCAGCTCCAGCACCACCACACTGTAAACCCCTGGGTAATTGTTAAAGTCATGATGCAGACTTCAGGTGGTTCTGTATAAAATGAAAAATAATAAATGTTTTTATTAACAATGTTTGAGCTTGCTATTGCATAAGGCCTGAAAGAATCGTTATGAGGAAGGGGTCTGGTAGGTAAGGTCTGAAGCACTGGGTGATAATTGATTCTGAGCATTCCTCTTCAGGCAAGATGGACATTCAGAGGGAGGCTGATTTCCAAAGATGTTGAGTCTCTCCCCAAGGCTAAGAAGTCTTTACCTTTAACCTTTCCCCTCCTGACTTGGTCAGACTATAACAGAGACCACAAGTGCTTGTCTGACTAGGCCAGGATCTGCTCTAGCCCAGTGGGTGAAAGGAACAGGAAGTCTGCCAAGGACAAATGTAGAAGGACTAGTAGCTCCAAGCCTGGACACTAGAGGGTGCTTGTAGTTAGTGTATCTCCTTGCCACTTTCCTTGAGGAAGCCCCCAAAGAAGGACTATCCTCGGGGGCATGAGATACAGGGAGTCTAAGACCATATGAATCTGTCCTGAAACTCCTGCTACAGATGACTTTCTGGAAATGTCTATAAATAGGCGAGAGAGTAGGTAGTCAGTCCTGGCATGCAGGGAGTGCTTCTATAGTTAGCAGGGACACTGTGTCCAGGAGGCTGTCTTACACCTTTACTTTCTTCTGCTTATTATGTTATCCCCTGCCCCACCCCAAGAAACAGTACCCCACTCCCCCCAAAAAATGACAAATTCACACTGTCACCATTTATTGAAGTTTTATAAAAACTCAGGCCACATGGAAGAAGAAAAGTGCATCCCCACGATATGGGCAGCACTGTTGAGTGTGATTTCTCCTCCTCTGACTGTGGCTGTGGTAAAGCAGCTCCTTACTTTCTACCTGTCAGACAGCATGGACATGTTCCTAAACTGAGGCACGTTGCCTTTTCACCTAAGAAATCTTAGCAGGGTGAAAGTTAGTTGCCAGCCAGTGTCTCTGTGTGAAGAAGTTACTACTACACTCCTGACTGAGTAGTAAGGTCTCCTGACTAGGCACAGAGACAGTGACAGCCTGGTTTTTATTTGGTAAGCAATGGCCATGGGCATGTGAGGCTTTCAGAATGTGTCTGACCCTTTCCCATGTATCTTATCTCACTTCCATATCTGCTATCTTTCCTGTGCCCAGACAGCATGCAGCCCAGTTTAGGAAGAATAGAGAAGGGAAACTTAGACCTCTCTCAGAGCAAGAGCCAAACCAAATAAATAAAATTGGGTGTGAGGAGGGGTTAGAGTCAAGGGAACAATCCCTTGTCTCAAGTTTGGTGCACTTCATGGAACATCAGTTCACGGGGGATGGCTGTTTCTGGACCAAACTTGGTTGCTGCCCGGCGCTCAAAGGCAGCAACGTTTTGTTTTACAACCTCATCAAAAAACATGGTCGCCAGCTGGGAGTGGAGCAGAGAACGGAATTCAAAGGAAATCTGGAAACGCAAGAGATGGAAACATCAAGACCACGGTGGATATAGCTCCTGGCCAAATCAGGGACACTGCCCTGTGTGCCCTTTTCTCCTCTTCCCCTCCAGACATCACTTAAGAACCCAGACTTAGAACTGAGCAAAATGTAAATCTAATATGGACTTAGACTCTGGGTACTTGATGACTTGACATGTTTAGTGTTCAGTTCTACCCTTGGTCCCAGGCCTATGTCACAAAACCTGACTCACCGAGAAGTCCACAGTACAGGTTCGAGGGTAGGCAGGAATACCAGGGCTGAATCTCCAAATAGTCTCTAAGTGGTTGAAGAGCTTGCCATCAGTGCAAACAGCCTGGAATAAAATACATTCGACTAGTTAAGGGAGAGGGGTAGTGTTAGAGCAACAGTTCTCATAACCCTTTTGGGGTCCATCGAATGATCCTTTCACAGGTCACCTAAAACCATCAAGGGGAAATTTTCATTATGACTCACAACAGCAGCAAAATGACAGTTAATGAAGTAGCAACAGAAATAGTTTTATGGTTGGGGGTCACTACAACATGAGGAACTGTATTAAAGGGTCTCAACATTAGGGAGGTCTGAGCTCAGTTGGAACCACTTGCACAGCATATGCGATATCCTAGGTTGGCCCAGCATGACTCAAAATAATTAAAAATGGTTTTCTTTCCTTTAATGTTATATTTGGTAAATTACAGGAAAAACCAAAGTAGTCTTTGACTATGAAACTGCAAAGGAACATAAAACATGGGGAATCCTTCCCAGGCAGGCCTCACCTTGACCATGTGTGGTTTGACCATGGAGACTGCAGAGGTATAACGTTCCAAGACGGGTGGAAACCCAACCTCCAACTGGGCTTTCAGGTGACCCTTACGGCTGGATACTACCAGTGACTTCTTACACCATGGCACGAACTCTCGGTACTCCTGAACATTGGACACCACTTCAAACATTTCCTGCATTGAATACCTAGAGCAAGAGGAATTGGAGGCCAAGGAACTGCCAGCAGGTCAAGGCTTCCCTGCCATAGGTCTCGAAATAAGACCTTTGCCCATTACCCAAGGAACACAGACAAACCCGGATGATGTATTTTACAATTAGAATGAGAGCTTCCCCCACATCCCCCTGACAAGGTCTCATGTAGCCCAGGCTAGCTTTAAACTCTGTTATAGTTGAGGTGATCTTGAACTTCTGGTGTTTCTGCTTCTACTTCCCGAGGGCTGATTACAGATGTGCACACTACACCTGGTTTGTGTTGTGTTAGGGACCACACACAGCCTTATGCATGCTAAGCAAGCACTCTGCCAACCGAGACACATCTTCGGACCACACCAACTGAGACATGTTTTCAGACCACAATGCTTTTAAATTATTTTATCCCAATATAGACTGTACATGACAGGTTGTCAGTTTTACTGATAGTCAAATCTCAACTTTTTTTTTCCTGTTTTGTATGGAACATGTACAGATCAGAGAACTTGCAGCGGTCAGTTCTCCATTGTGTGGATTTGAAGAATCATTGTCAATCAGGCCTTCAGCCTTGCTGTCAGGTGCCTTGACACACTAAGCCACTGGAGTTTTTAAGTTAGCTCAGGCTGACCTTAAACTCACTGCGGAGCCCAAGTTGGCTTCAAATTCCTGATCCTCCTGCTTCAACATCACGAGTGCTAGGAACATACCTCTACAACTTCCTAACAGTGTGGCCTTAGGTAAACCACCTGTACCTCCATCTTACCTATAACACAGTGGAGCTAATAATACTTGGTTCATGTGCTCATGAGGCCTCAATGAGACAATCTGAGTAAAATGCCTATGTGTATGGACTGGAGATGAAGCTCAAGCATCAATGATAGATGCTTATGAGAAGCCTCAGGTTCCCAGCACCACATACATCGGTGGTGTTAGAGCAGTGGCTGCTCTTGCAGAGGACCCAGGTTTGACTCCCAGCACCTACATTGGGGAGCTTGCAGTAGTTTACAAACTCTAATTACAGCTCCAGGAAAATTGAACAACTCTTGCCTCCAAGGACACATACACTCCACACAGTTACATGTATTCAAAAGTAAGTCTTTAAAAGAATTAAAAATATACTTGGGAGGCAGAGGCAGGCGGATTTCTGAGTTCGAGGCCAGCCTGGTCTACAGAGTGAGTTCCAGGACAGCCAGGACTATACAGAGAAACCCTGTCTCGGGAAAAAAAAAAAAAAAAATTAAAAATAGGGGCTGGAGAAATGGCTCAGCGGTTAAGAGCACTGACTGTTCTGAAGGTCCTGAGTTCAATTCCCAGCAACCACATGGTGGCTCACAACCATCTCACAAGATCTGATACTCTCTTCTGAAGTGTCTGAAGATGACTATAGTGTGCTTACATATAATAAATAAATCTTAAAGAAAATTAAAAATAAATGGGTGTGACAGTATTCACCTGTAACTCAAGACTTGGGATTGTTTACCTATTCAGCCTAGCAGCTTGTATGTGACAAGTGCTCCGAGGATCTTCTCGGTTGTCATGTTACTCCCAGCGTGGTATCCACAGGCCTTTAATCCCAGTACTAGAGAGGTACAGCCAGGGCTACCAAAGAAACCCTGTCTTGGCAAACACCAAAACCAATCATGGTTATTTACTATGTAGGTGGCAATCAGTGAGTTCCAAGGCAGCCAAGGCTACATAGAAAAATCCTGACTCGACTCCAGGGTCCCCAATGAAAGGACCAAAGGAGCTGAAGGGTTTGCAGCCCCTTAGGAGAACAACAATATGAACTAACTAGTACCCTCAGAGCTCCCAGGGACTCAACCACCAACCAAGTCCCAACATGGTGGGACTGATTGTTCTGGCAGCATGTGTATAGTAGAGGATTGTCAAGTCGGTTATCAATAGGAGGAGAGGCCCTTGGCCCTGTGAAGGTTCTGTGCCCCAGTGTAGGGGGAATGCCTGAGCCAGTAAGTGGGAGAGGGTGGGGTGGCAAGCATGGGGAGGGGGGAGGCAACAGGGGTTTGTTCTTGTTTTTGTTTGTTTTTTGGAGGGGAAACTGGGAAAGGAGAAATATGACATGTAAATAAAGAAAATATCTAATAAAAAAAAAAAAAAGAAAAATCCTGACTCAGAGTATTTTACATCTGTCTGTATATGGGAACACATGTGCCACAGTTTGTACTGGAAGTCAGAAAACAACCCCAGCAATTGGCTCCCCACTTCCACCATGCAGATCCAGGGGGTCAAACTCAGGTTGAGAAACTTGGCCACAAGTACCCTCATCTCAAAGGCCATTTCACCAGCACCATCTCCTTTCTAGATAAAGGCAAGTTGTATAGCCCACAGTGCAGGTTAGTGAGCTAAAACTGATAGGGATCCTCCTGCCTAGGGTTGCTAAAGTTGTAAGCTTCTACTACCACCAATTTTTAAATTACTGTGTATGTTTCAGGGAGGGGATGTACATATGAATGGAGGTGCCCACAGAATCCAGAGCAGGACACAAGAACCTCTGGACTGGAGTCACAGGCTGCCTAGTGGAAGGGGTGGGAACTGAACGGCAGTGCAGGCTCTGCTCCAACCTCCCACCTCCAGTATTTTTATAGTTAAAATAAAAAAAAATTAGTTTATTTTCATTGTTTTATGTGCATGAGTGTTTTGCCTCTGTATTTATCTATGTGTCAAACCTGCTGGTGCTAGAGAGCACATGAGGCTGGGGGCAAACCTGACCCTTTGCAGCAACCAGTGCTTTTTATCACTCACTGAGCCAACTCTCCAGTCCCTATAGTTTACATTTTTTATTTTTAATTTTATTTTTTTTCGAGACAGGGTTTCTCTGTATAGCCCTGGCTGTCCTGGAACTCACTCTGCAGACCAGGCTGGCCTCGAACTCAGAAATCCACCTGCCTCTGCCTCTCAAGTGCTGGGACTAAAGGCGTGCGACACCACGCCCGGCTTATAGTTTATATTTTAAAAAGTATTTTTGCTATAGCTGGACTTGGTGGTACATGCCTTTAATCTCTTGGGAGACAGGCCAGCCAAGCTTCAATAATGAGACCTTATATCAAAACAAAAAAATAAAAGTCTGACATAGTACAATGGTGAAGTCTTTTTAGTCCCAGTGCTTAGAAGGCAGAAGCAGGCAGATCTCTGAGTTTAAGCCCAGCCTAGTCTACATAGTCTAAGGTGGATAGCCAGAGGTATATAGTGAGAGCCTATCTCAAACAACAATAACAAAAAGCTGTGGCTTAATTAACTCCTGTGATAGAGTGGTTTGTTTAGCATGTACAAGGCCCTGCACTGCAGAAAAACAGCAGCATGGTGCCACATGTCTATAAGCCCAGCTCTAGGGAAGTAGGTGGAGGCAAGATATATATCTCTTGACTGTATATCAAATTCAAGGCCAACCTAGGCTACTTGAGAGCCTGTTGCAAATGTGTGTGTGTATGTGCATGCGCGGGCAATATAGTATGTATGATACAGGTTCTGGCTATGTAGTCCAGGGAAGCTTCAAGCTTAACGTACAGGTTGTAGTCGGTCTATGATGTAACACAATTCTAGACTAATGCAAGTGCAGAGCAACTAAAGTGGGAAATTTAGGTTGAAAGGCTGGCAGCAAAAACGTTGCTGGGGAGGCGAGTGGCCCAATATGAATCTTATCCACTATTGGTACATGGTTATTTATTTGGAGGGGAAAAAAAAAAAAGAATGCTCACCCCATGATCCTACGCTCCGAGTAAGCCTTTCGCTTGTTGGTGAAGGGGGCAGCAAAGCCCATGAAGGAACGACTAGGAGGTAGGCCAGCCTCGGCCGCCAAGACCTGAGCAGCGCGAGGCAAGAAGAGGTTACAGGAAATCAGAAACCTAGCGCCAAAAGGAAAGGAGAGGCAGCGTCACGGTTCTTTTTTTGTATTCAGCCAGTTCCAGGTGAAGGGGAAGAGAGATGCATCACGGAGGAAGGTCGTTCGGGCAAGCTTTTCTCCCCCTAGCACCTGCTGCCACTAGCTGGGCTGGCTGGCCAGGCAGTCACGAGTGCGAAAGGTCGAGGGCGGCTGAGGACAGGGCCAGGGGTGGGGATGGGAAAAAGGGCATGTCCGAAGTGCTAGCTGCCTTTGGGGCAACACTACTACTGCAAGCAATCTGAAGCATCGCTGACTCCAGGATCAGGCCAGGCACATCAAAGCCAGAACGCCCGCGAAGGCCAAGAAGTGACTGGCACGCACCCACCCCGAGCATCTAACTTGTACACATCTCCAGAGCTCCATTCGAGCTCCCAGGACACCACCAATGCCAGCCCTTCTCCGGCCTGCCACCCTCCACCGCTGAACTTCGGGGTGCCGGGCGACCCCCTTCGGTCCTGCGCGAATGTCTGTGCCTGCCTCTCACCTCATTGGCCGCGGCGGCTGCGGAGGGCCCGGGGGCGGGGTCGGGACGGAGCGCGCACCCCGGCAGAGCGAGAAGCCGCAGCAGCTCCGGGCGGCCGCGCGCGTCGGGACCGGGAGCCTCCGCGCGCCCGCAGAGGCCATGCGCGCGCCCCTGCCTGGCACTCCGGGCGGCGGCGAGCTGCAGGAGAGGCCGGGCTGGAAGGGCGGCACGGGCTCCGGCTGCCTTCGCCCTGCTCCGGCCCGCACGCCGGGTAGGCTGTCACTGAAGCGGTGACTGCAGCTCCCGGTCCCCTCACGTCACGCCGCTGCCAGGGATCGGGAGAGGGAGAGCGAGGAAGGAAGGGGCAACGCTGCCTGTCGGGAGATGTAGTTTCTTTGACACCTTTGGAGAGAAATAAAGGGCGCTGGGTGCGTGTCTGAGGAGCTGCAGAGATGGCTGGGGGAGCGAGGTCGCCTGGCACAAACTACTTGGCGAGTCTGTGGTCACAGGACCTGATACGTAGGCGCAGAGGCGACGTCGTGGGCGTGTCGACCGCAGATGGCTGTAGATGTCCGGAGGAACATTTCTCAGAGCGTTGTAGAGGGAGAGACTCTTTTCATCCTAGTGGCCTTTGCAGTGCCTGCTGCCGATTTACATCTTTGGAAAAGGATATTAACGTTGCAAGTTCTGGGCTGACTTGCATAACTCTTCTCGATCTACAGGCCCTTCTCCCTTCCTCCCCCTCTTGTTATTCGAGATAAGACAATTCAGGCCTTGAATTTGTAGTCCTCCTTCATGAACGTCCCTAGGAACATAATTTCCTCCCTAATATTTATGGAAAGAAGTCTGAGGCAGAAGCAGGAGGGTTGCTACGAGTTCCAGGCCAGCCTGGCCTACACACCCAGTTTTAGAGTAGCCAGGTCTACACATGAAGCAAGCCCTACACTCAGACCAAACCAAACATAAGACATGGCTTGTTTGTTCTTTGAGACGCCCTCACTATATAAGCTTGGTTGCCCTAGAACTTTGGGCGATCCTCCTGCCTCTTAGATTACAGACATGCGCCCCAGGAGGGGACAGCTTTGGGATGTCATGATCTTGCTCTGTAACCCGCACTGGCCTTGAACTCATAAGCATCTTCGTGCCACAGCTTCCCAATTGCTGGAATTACAGGTGTAAGCCACCACTAGCCAAAATTTACTTTTAGAGAAAAACACTATCATTGTCTGGAAAAATATGTACTCAGTGGAGGATGAGGCATCACAGCAGAAAGCCCAACAGTGAATATCACTTCCCAGGATTCAAGGAGAGAACAACCACTCTTGGGGAAAATAAGACCAGAGGAAAAGGAAAAGAAAAACAATCTACAAATTAGATAGAGACTAGCCTAGATGGCCGCAAGAGCAAGCAAACCTCTCCCAGGCGAGGCTGAATTTAAGGTCATCATGACTGCCACAGAGCAAGCTCTGCTTTCCCTCGGCTTGGTTAAAGCTCCCCACATTCATAGAGCTTTGCCTGACAAAGGAAATGTGCTGGCCAGAAGACAGGCAATCAAAGCTATACTGTGATACAAGTCAAATGCTTTACACAAATAAGGTCGTAGGCTCAGAGTCAAGATGAGGCTAAGCGGACGGCTCAGTGGGTAAGGGTGCTTGCTACCCAGTTTGATCTGAATTCAATCCCCAGGACCCCCCCATGGAGAGAGCCTGCTCCACAGGGCTAACCACACACGCGCACACACACACTGCACATACACACATTCACACTCACACACATACACACACACCATAAACACACCCACATACACATTCTCACACATATTCACACTTATACACACACACACACACACACACACACACATACTTTCTCTCTCACACACACAGAGACTTTAATAGAAAGTTGGTTTTTTGTTCTGTTTTGTTTGGGTTTTTTTTTTTTTTTT
>NW_022196910.1:55609418-55641972 GCF_008632895.1 Mastomys coucha
TTAAAGTTGTATTTTTTAACAACCAGATGAATGTTTTGTCTCTTTTCCTTTTTTGATTTCTTCCACCCCTCCTGGGGGGAGGGGGCATGAAACCTCCAGATGCAGAGTGATTTCATTTCTTTCCTTCCAAGCCCTTCTGAGAGAGCCTTGCTGCGTCCTCTTTCCCACCTCCCTTCCCTTCCAGTTCAAAGGTGGGGTTCCTTCTGCATGTGACCTTGAAGGGCAGTTTACTCTATCCAGCTTCATTCTCTGGTCTGAACCCACCTCCTCTGACGTCTGAGACAGCTGCTTGGAGTGAGGAGTAAGGTTGGGCAAAAGAGGGAAGTTAACTGGGATACATGACTGAACTGTGACCTCATTAACACTGCCTTACCAGAGTTAACTGCCTCAGAATCCCTAAGGTCTGGGAGCCCTACAAAACCAATGTGCTTGCTGTTCTCCAACTAATTAAATAGCTAATTACTCCCATTTAATCCTTTCCTAGTTCATTCCCCTTACCTCTTGTTCTTCTGACATTTTACACCAATAACTTCTTTTAAGCACTAACTTCAAAACACCTCCTCCAGGAAGACTCTCTGGACTGAACCCACATCAGTACTGCTCTGAATACTGGATTTTATGAAAGCAAGCATACATCTTACATTTTCTCTTTGTTTTACGTGTTATATTTTCACGAGTTGTAAAAATTTCAAAAAGAGACACTTGCCATAACTTTTTCTTTTTTTCCTTTTTTTATTTTTCTTTCTTTTTTTGTTTTTTTTTTCGAGACAGGGTTTCTCTGTATAGCCCTGGCTGTCTGGGAACTCACTCTGTAGACCAGGCTGGCCTTGAACTCAGAAATCCACCTGCCTCTGCCTCCCAAGTGCTGGGACTAAAGGCGTGCACCACGATGCCTGACTTGTTTGTTTGTGTTTTTAAAGAAAAAGTTGCCGGGAACAGAGTGAGTTCCCGGACAGCCAGGGCTATACAGAAAAAAACAAAAAACAAAAAACAAAAATAAAACACAAAAAAACAAAAAGCAAAAACAAAAAAAAAAAACCCACAAACAAACAAGTTTTGTTTGGGGGCTCTTCCAGAGGTCCTGAGTTCAATTCTCAGCAACCACATGGTGGTTCACAACCATCTGTAATGGGATCTGATGCCCTCTTCTGGCATGTAGGCATACATACAGGTAGAGCAATCATAAACACAAAAACATAAAATAAAACCTTTTGTTTGGTTTTGAGATAGGGTCTCATATAGCCCAGGCTTTCTTCAAACTCATAATTTAACTAGCCAATGCTAGCCTTGAACTCCTAATGTCTGTCTTCCTGAGTGCTGAGGTTACTGGTTCGTGCAGCCATACTTGGCTATAACTTATTTGTTTGTTTTAAGTCAAGGTCTCTCTATATAGCCCTGGCTGCCTTGAAACTTCTTATGTAGGCCAGACTAGCTTCAAACCCTAAGAAATCTGCCTGCCTCTGCCTCCCAAGGGCTGGGGCTAAGGGTGTTTGCCACCATATATAGTTAAGCTAAAACTTCGAAGCTTCTACCTACCGACCAGTTAGTATGGTAAAGTATATGTACTGAATATTCATATTTGTCAGTGTTGTGGGTACCTATCAGAGAAGACTACTCAGTCATAGGTTTAAGCCAATAGAAAGTCTTTATTACCCAGTTGGCAACTACACGGGGTATCCTGGATCCCAATGTAGCTCCCAGCTTTTCTCAGGGTGATCTTTTAAAAGCACAAAAACCATGTCCTGGTTGACACGCTTCAATTAACCAGAAAAGTTAGCCGGAATTACAGAAGCCAAAAAGCAAATTAGTACATTTAGGGACTTTCCCAGAACTATGGACTTTGATGGATTAGGCCCCTTGTTTTCATTTTGGCAAGTAAACTATCTGTGTGCTGAATTTTTTGGCCTGATACTTCCATCATGGAGTTGGTTGTGCTAAGGTCTGGAGGGCCTGTTATGTTAGAAGAATAAAACCAAAGTCTAAAAAAAGATAGGCCAGTTAGGCTTGGTTCTGTACACCTGGGATCTCAGGACTCAGAATGAATGGATTGAGGAGAGGTAGAGGGAGAGAGAGAGAAAGAGAGGAGGAGAGAGAGGGGGGGAGAGAGATTTGGAAGTTTCCCAATGCCCAAATGTATGTCTGTGGACCACGTGTGCTTGGTGCTCTCAGAGGCCAGAGGGGTACTCAGACCCCAGATGGTTGGAAGCCTCTGTGTGGATACTGTGTGGATGCTTGAACTCTGGTCCTCTGGAAAAGCAGACAGTACACCCAAAGGCTAAGCCTCCACACCCAGCAATTTCTGATTTTTAAGGCCAGGTATTCCGAGCTGACCTTGAACTCCTGATGGTCCCATCTCTACCTCCCAAAGGCTTGGATTACAGGTATGTGTTACCATCCCCAGCAAGTTCCACAAATATCCGTTCAGAAGTCCAAACAGCCAGCCTTTGTTAACAGTGCCACCCCTCTCCACACATTCCCTTGGAACTTCCCATGTTTCAATGTTCCTAAACCATTTCTTCCTTGGGAAATCCTCTTTCTTGCTCTACATAATATTAGAAAATAACCTCTAGTCCTTCCTTTTCCCATCTGCCCAGAGATTCAGTCTGGCTCTCTCCCTGGTTCACCTCCACTCCTGAGTCAGGCCTCAGCACGTGACTCCAGCTCAACCCCTGCCTCAGAATCCTCAGGTTACTAAGAGCTATTTTGAGCAATAGAGGGTGTGTGCTCCCCTCCTCCTCTTGGGCCATATCCTAGCTTAGCCCATCATACCCAATAGCCAAGCAAACATCCATGTGACCTCAGCATCTCCTCCCTCCTCTTCCTCCTCCTTCTCTTCGTCCTCAGATATAAAGTGCCAGTTCCTGACACTGATTTCCTTGTCTTAGAAAACCAACTAACCAACAATATGGATCAAACCCAAAGGCTTCAAACATTCTAGGCAATTTCATTTTTTAAAAAGCTTACTTTTTTTGTTGTTGTTTTTTTTGTTTGTTTGTTTGTTTTGTTTTTTGAGACAGAGTTTCTCTGTGTAGCCTTGGCTGTCCTGTAGACCAGGCTGGCCTCAATCAAACTCAGAAATACACCTGCCTCTGCCTCCCAAGTGCTGGGGATTAAAGGTGTGCTCTACCAATACCTGGCTCTGTTTTATTTTTATTTATCTATCTATGTGTGTTTGAGGGGACTTGGAGGGGATTGCAGCACATGAGCACCGGTGCCTGAGGTGGCCAGAAGAAGGCATCAAATTCCTTGGAATTAGAGGTGGTTGTTAGCCACCCAGTGTGGGTACTGGGAACCAACTCTGACGTTGCACAAGAGCCCCGCGTGCTCTTTCCAGCCCTCTCAACTCTCATTTCACCTCTTGAGACAGGACCTCTTTAAGCTGACCCTGAACTCAGCCTACAGCGCAGTCAGGACTTGAGCTCCTCTGCCTCAGCCTCCTGAATGGTCCGGATGACAGGTGTCTATCTCCACAACCGGTTGGTCCCACGTGATGTGGAAGATTGAGCCTGAGCCTTCTCGCATGCTAGGTGAAAGGTTGAGCCTGAGTCTTCTCGCATACTAGGCTCTAGAGCCCTAGCCTCTTTTATTTTTATTTATTTATTTATTTATTTTGGTTTTTTCGAGACAGGGTTTCTCTGTGTAGCTCTGGCTGTCCTGGAACTCACTCTGTAGACCAGGCTGGCCTCGAACTCAGAAATCCGCCTGCCTCTGCCTCCCAAGTGCTGGGATTCAAGGCGTGCGTCACCACTGCCCGGCCCTCTTTTATTTTTTTATTTAAAAATATTTTTTTTAGGCCAGAGCGAGCAGGGCCAGCAGAGGTCCTGAGTTCAATTCCCAGCAGCCACACACATTATAGCTCACAGCCGTCTGTACAGCTACAGTGTACTCATACACATAAAAGAAATAAAAAATAAATATTTAAAAAAATAATTTTATTTTGCATTTGAATGTTTCCGTGCATGTGTGTGTGTAGTGTCTGGAGAAGTCAGAAGGCGTTGGATCTCCAAAAAATGGGGGTTACAGACAGCTGTCTGTAGTCCCACCATGGGGGAACCAGACTCTGACCCTCCGCATAAACTGCGAGTGCTCTTAACTGCTGAGCTATTTTTCCAGCCTCCCTCCCAGATGTATTAATCTTATTTTATTACTATATATTATTATTGTTATTGTTATTGTTGTTGTTGTTTGGCAGTGGGATTTGAGACAGAATGTTGCTATGTAGCCCGGGCTGACCTTGAACCCACCATACCAGCCTCGGAACGCTGGGAATACAGGTTTACATACTATCTATCCCTGGATCTTCTGGGTTTTATCTAGGGAAGGGAGCATTTTCGATAGTTGTAAGAGTATATTTGCTTATTTTATTTACTTATTTATTTACCTATTTATACTTACTTATAGACAGTGCTGTATAATTTTTACTGTTAACTTGACACAACCCAAAGTAATCTGTAAAGAGGGATCTTCAGTTGAAAAATTGTCTAAGGTTGCCTGCGCCTTTAATCCCAGCACTAGGGAGGCAGAGGCAGAGGCAGAGGCAGAAGCATCTCTGGGGTTTAGAGGCCAGCCTGGGTTTATGGCGAGTTCCAGGATGCAGGCTACATAGTGAGAACCTGTCTTTAAAAAAAAAAAAAAAAAAAAAAAAAAAAAAAAAAAAAAGACTTCACCTGTGTGGGGGGGCATGTCTTTTTAATTCTTTTCAATTTAACTTATACACTGCTTTTATTATCTTACATGTATGAATGTTTTACCCACCCAAATCTCTGTAATTGGAGTTACAATCCGCTATCAATCGCTAAGTGGATACTGGGGATTAAGTTTGGGTCCTTTGGAAGGGTGGTCAATGTTGAACCACCTACCCAGCCCCAACACTTTCTTGTTGGCTAAGGGATGTAGGAGGGCCTAGCCCACTGTGGGTGGTACCATCCCTAGGCAGGTGGTCCTAAATTAGATAAGAGGTCTGGTTAAGGTTGAGCTGGCAAGCTGCCCTCCTCCCTGGGTTGTCTTTCCAAGTTCGAGTCTGAGTTTCTGCTCTAAGTTCTCTCAAAGATGAACTGTGCCCTGGAAAGGCAAGATGAACTGAACCCTTTCCTTCCCTCGGTTTTGGTCATTGTTATCGTAGCAACACAAAGGAAGCTCGGATAGGCTGGGGCTCATTACGTAGCCAGGACAGATCTTGAACACACAATCCTCCTGTCTCAGGTTCCAGAGCACAGGAATCTTATAGATGATTCATGCCCGGCTTTAAAGCATCTTTTATAAATTGTACCCATTTATCAATCTCCACTTTTCTTTTTCCCTCGGCCAATTGTCCCTGATTGGCTGCCTCTTTTGATCTCTCCAATGGGTTCCTCTCTACCGCCTTTTTACCGGTACAAACAATTACTAGCCTAAGCTGGCAGGGGTAATTATGGAGTTGCTTGTTGGGCTTTAGAGGCCTCCAGCTGCCAAGTGTCCTGCTGTTCGCGGAGGCTCCCTGAAGCAGGAATTTTTCTTGGGATTTTTCTGCAGCTTAGCAGTCTTGCTATTTTCTTTCTACCCAGCAAAAAACTGGTTCTGGGGCCATATATTAGCCTCGGGTCGCCACACTCAGGTTTCCACTATCTCTGGGGGGTTTGGGGGTGTGAGCACGGTCGGGAGGCGTCCGCTCTACCGGAGCATTGTGGGCTGCGTGAGCTCTCGCCGGCTGTTTGGTCCTAAGTTCGGGAGTCACTAGGGGAGCGAGACCCGACTTCGTGCCATGGGCCTGCGGGAGACGCCTCGGGCCGCCCGCCTGCTGCGGAGGGCACGGCGCGGTCCGCTGGCGGAGCTGAGGAACCCGCGCGCGGGGCAGGGCGAGTCCGGGCTGCCCTGGCTGCCCTGGCGCGGGGCGAGGGCGCCGAGGCCTGGGCAGCCTGTGCGGACACCGAGCTTCCCGAGGCCCGGCCAAGGCTCGCCGCCAGGGAGCGCTGCGGGCTCCCGCTCGCCCGCCCCCCGGTAGGCGGGGCCGCCCTCTCCCCGCAGCCGCCGCCGCAGCCGCCGCCTGGGCCGCCCCGTGTCCCCGGTGGAGCCACCGCCGCCGCCGCTGCCGCCGCCGCCGCCGCCGCCGCCGCGAGCTCGATGCGGACGGAGCCTGGGCCGGGCCATGGGGATCCTCAGCATCACGGACCAGGTCAGCCTTCCCGCCCTTCCCCACTTCCTCTTTCCAGGCCCCGGCGCCGCCGCCACGCGAGCCCGGGGATGTGCGGCCTAGGCTGGGCCCGAGCCCGGGGTGCCCGCGGCTCCCGCCGCGCCCCACGCCGTGCTCCCCTCCGCGGAGTGGGTGTCCTTGGGGGCCTGGCGACCGGTGGAGGCACCGCCGGAATCCGCTGCAGCCGGGACCCCTGTAGCGGAGCCCCTCCAGCGACGCCCCCCTCCAACCTGTGTGCTCCCCCACCTCCCGGTAACGCTGTGGCTCGGGCCCGCTCCCTGAAAGCTGGTTCTCCCTGCAGCCGCCCCTGGTCCAGGCCATCTTTAGCCGAGATGTGGAGGAAGTGCGTTCCCTCCTCTCGCAGAAGGAGAACATCAATGTACTGGTGAGTTGGGAGCAGGGAGGATGGCGAGCTGGATTCCGGGCTCCGGTGTTCGGGACCCCTCCCCACAAGTGGGGCGGCTCCGTTTCTCCTCTGCTCTGATGAAACTGCAGCTCTTTCTACCCAGAAATGGGAGCTTGCTCAGCATTTAAGGTTGGTCAGGCATGCAGCACCGACCATGGGTTCTGGGGATGCCCAGAAAACGGTGTTCGCTTTTCCATCATCAGGGTCTGCAGCGCCCCCACCCCTCCTGGAAGGAGTAGCCCTGACTCCACCCTCCCGGGATGCTGGCTTTTGAAGCCCGGTATTGGGATTTAAGACCCTGCAGAAACTAGAGGAAGGAAAGGGTTTGGAGTTCTCACATACTTGAACTGGCTTTCAGGATAATTTCTCTCTACAGCTGCTTCTCTTTTCTGCCTTTCCAGGACCAAGAGAGGCGAACCCCATTGCATGCTGCTGCCTACGTAGGCGATGTCCCCATCCTCCAGTTGCTACTGATGTCAGGTAAAAATGAGGAGCTGGGAGGTGCGGCACCTAGGGGGGGGAGAAGTCTTTTTAGATCCGAAGATTGATTGCTGGTGCTTGGTCCAAGAATGGCTTTCTGGCCGTTCAGGTTCCCCACTCTGATTACTGGTTTCCTTCCCTCCCCCTCCTCAAATCCCAACAAAACAGGAAATTGTGTCCATACAGGTGCTAATGTCAACGCTAAGGACACACTGTGGCTGACCCCTCTTCATCGTGCCGCTGCCTCCCGAAATGAGGTAGGGATCCTACCTTTCAAAAAGGATAGGCTGAGGGCTAGAGCTCAATTCTCTGCCCCACAGATTCTTCTGCCCCACACAGGGAGGAGACCAGAGTTTGGCCTCTCCTTCCTGCCCCTAGAACTGGCTGGTGAAAGGGGGGGCTGAGTGCTGCCAGCTGATGTGACGTCAGGGAGAGCTTAACACTGGGCTGGCAGACTGCGGGGGGGGTGGGGGGGTGGGGGGGTGGCTGCCAGGCCTGAGTGACTCATCCCTCCCTGGGGGCCACCTTAAGTCTGATCCCCCTCTGTCCACTGAGATTTCTCTCCTTGTGATGGAGTGGGGAGTGGCGATTCTTGTGTCCTTGCCCCTCAAGCAACATTTAAGTTGATGACTGCCTAAGGGCCCAAACTCTTGCTAGTCCTTTGCTTAGGTGTTATCAGCCTCAAAGAGGAAGGGAAAGGCCTCTTTGATCTTCCATCATTTCCTTAGCTCTAGTCCCCAGGAGGAGAAAGCTTGAGGCCAGGGGGAATGGTGTGGGATATGTTTAACCGAAGCATAGGATTTTGGAAAGGATCCAGTTATGTTTGTTTATTGGGGTTATAGATATGACTTTGGTGTCTATGGAAGGGCTAAGGAGAAGGGTATTTTTGCCAGCAGTATAGTGGGAGCATTTGTTTTTCCTAGAAGTAAGCCTGGGGATGTGTGGATTTGCCTAGGGTGGATGTAAGTGTGAGTGGAGATTTTTGGGAGCTGGGTTAGAGGGCGATAGATGCTAGGTGGCTTCGGGAAGAGATCCTTTATTTCCTCAGCAAAGCAAAGAAGTTTAAGCTCCAACAACCTCAGGTTTGGAAAGGCTAGGTGTGTAAAGGAAACGAAGAGAGACAGTGCTAGGAAGGAGGACTGGCTGCCATGCCAGCCCCTTCCTTCTGCCCTCCTATGTAACTTCCTGCTACCATCTACCCTTTGTCTTCTCCTGTCCTTTGCTCCTCCACAGAAGGTGCTGGGGCTGCTGCTGGCACACTCAGCGGATGTGAATGCCCGGGACAAGCTGTGGCAGACACCACTGCATGTGGCTGCTGCCAACCGGGCCACCAAGTGTGCCGAGGCTCTGGCACCCCTGTTGAGCAGCCTCAATGTGGCTGACAGGAGTGGGCGCAGTGCTCTTCACCACGCAGTCCACAGTGGGCATCTTGAGGTGAGGAACATTCCAGTCTAGGCACAGCCTTCTCTCTTCCTCCTCACTCCTTATGTGCTTCCTGCTGGGCAGGAGTAGCTCAGACAGTTAGACACTTGGTCTCCTGCACCAGAGGGATGACTGCGTTAAACAGAGGGTTTCGTGGGGGGGGGTTGTTGTTTGTTTGTTTGTTTGTTTTTGAGATAGGGTCTTACTATGCATACTTGGCTAGCCTGGAACTTGCTATGTACACAAGGCCAGCCTTGAACTTGAACTCACTGAGATCCACCTGCCTCTGCTTTCTGAGTGCTCAGGTTAAAGTGGGCTAGCATCCCCAGCTTATATTGAGTTTTTATTGAACAGTGTGTTACACGTGCTTGGTAAAAAGGCTGTGTCACTGAGCTACATTTTGAATCCATAGATTGAAATTCTTTTGCTCTAGTGTTGGCAATGGTAGGCAAGTGATAGACTATTCACCTGTATCTCCATCCCTCCTTTTACGTTTTACAGCCTTGAACTTACTCTGTATTCCAATTAATCCTGATAGTCATCCTGCCCAAGTGACAGTATTATAGACTCATAAGACTTTGAGAGTCAGCAAGCACCTGAAGAACCCCTTGAGTTTTTTCATCCAGTGGCATCTTGTTAGTGCCTGCTGGATTCCACAGCTCTGCTCCTCCTGATTGTTCTGCTCAAGAACAGAGACGTTAGCTGTCAGCTCTCACCCCCAACACTGCAAACACAAAGGGAGAAGATTCCAAGTGCGTCTCCCTTTTCAGGAGGTCAGAGGCTGTACTCTCTACTTTGGTAGGTTGAGGGCATAACCTGTCCTGTGTCTTTTATATCCTCATATAGACAGTGAACCTGCTCCTGAATAAGGGAGCCAGCCTGAATGTCTGCGATAAAAAGGAGCGGCAGCCACTGCACTGGGCAGCTTTTCTAGGTGAGAGACATTGTAGGAAAAGGAGGATTCCCCAGGACAGGGATAGGGAGTTTCAGCCTTTGGGTGGAGCTTAGGGCTTTGGGGTTCACCATCTACCTGCCTGCTTCTCACCTTCCTTCCTTCTCCCTTCTTCCTTCCCTTCCTCCCTCCCCTCCTCCTTCCCTCCTTCCTTTTTTCTTTTTTCTTCATAGGGCATTTAGAGGTCCTGAAACTGCTGGTGGCACGTGGAGCAGACCTTAGCTGTAAAGATCGGAAGGGCTACGGGCTGCTCCACACAGCTGCAGCCAGTGGCCAGATTGAAGTGGTGAAGTACTTGCTTCGGATGGGGGCTGAGGTCAGAGCAGTTGACACTGGGTCTAGGGGCAGGACAAGGAGCTGGAGGTCAAAGTCTGTTCTAGAGGTTGGGAATGCTGGGCATTGGTACACTTTTGGGAGGCTAGAAGGGAATGGGGAAAGGGTCTGTATAAGGCTTACATCATATAACGGTGTGGTCATTGTTTTGGATTAGAAGCCCGAAGGGGTTGGAGGCAGTCGGATTTCTAGGACTCTCAGGCTAGCTGGCTACTTCCGACTTTATTTAAACTGACAATCTGTACCCTCACTCCTGGAAATCCAGATTGATGAGCCCAACGCTTTTGGAAACACAGCTTTGCACATCGCTTGCTACCTGGGCCAGGATGCTGTGGCTGTTGAGCTCGTGAATGCAGGAGCCAATGTCAACCAACCGAATGACAAGGGCTTCACACCACTGCACGTGGCAGCCGTCTCCACCAATGGCGCGCTCTGTCTTGAGCTGTTAGTCAATAATGGAGCTGACGTCAACTACCAGGTACCTGAGAGGGTGCCATATACCCTACTGTGTCTAGATCCTTCCTGGGGGAATCACCCATTGGTCTTGAGGGTAATTAGGACTTAAGAATGTGGCCGGGGTGTCCATATAACATTTCCATCCTCATTGATGTATTACTAAAAGTCACTTTACATGTATGTATGTAAAGCATGTACACATATATACATGTATGTAAAGCACTTTACATTTAATAACTACGACCATGTTCCCACAGAGTAGAGAAGGGAAAAGTCCCCTGCACATGGCTGCCATCCACGGGCGCTTCACTCGTTCCCAGATCCTCATCCAGAATGGTAAGGACTCAGAAACGTTGTGCTTACTTCCTCCAAAGAATTCACCCCTAGAAACCTCCTTCCTCCTCACCCCTTCTCCAGCTCAGAATAGGCATTTGGAACTCTGCCTTTCCCGGTCTAAGGCTTCCAAACAATGCATGCAGAATGCTTAACATCAATCCAACACACAATAGCACTAGCTATTAAGTGATCACTAACTAGTGTGAAAGGACTTAAGCCTGAGGCATGCCTGGGTTATGTGTGTATCCTTGTCTCAGGTAGTGAGATTGATTGTGCTGACAAATTTGGGAACACGCCTTTACACGTGGCTGCTCGCTATGGACACGAGCTGCTCATCAGCACTCTCATGACCAATGGCGCAGATACTGCCCGGTGAGTGAGGACCCTTGACCCCACTTCTGGACCACATCAAACACAGAGGTTCAAAGATGCTTGCTAAAGGCGTATCTGGGGTCCCTCTTAACCCTGACTCCTAGGGGGTGGTAGCCACAGAAGCTCTGTAACAGTCTGTCCACCTCCTCCCAGGCGTGGTATCCACGACATGTTCCCCCTGCACTTAGCCGTTCTCTTTGGATTCTCTGACTGTTGCCGGAAGCTTCTTTCCTCAGGTACTTGCTGATGGGCTGGGTGATGGGACGGTAGCACAGGGATCCTGGGTGCAATGTGGCTGGTGTGCCCCTCTAGGTCAGCTGTATAGCATCGTATCTTCACTCAGCAACGAGCATGTGCTTTCCGCTGGGTTTGACATCAACACACCTGACAGCCTTGGCCGCACCTGTCTTCATGCTGCTGCTTCTGGAGGGTGCGTTTTCTCCCTCGGCCTTGAGAGCTGAGCAGGGGTGTGGGTCCCCACTGTCTGCCTGGCTCCTTGCCCTTGAACAATGAAAATAATCACTGTCAGAGTGTTCAGTTCTGTCCTCTCAGCCTCACCCTGGATTGGTGGCTATGCTTCAAGGCTTTCACACTAACCTCTTGGCTGTCTTTTAGGAATGTTGAATGTCTTAATTTGCTGTTGAGCAGTGGAGCTGACCTGAGAAGGCGAGACAAATTTGGAAGGTAGGTTAATATGCTGGGGTGCATATAGCTAATGGCTGGTCAGAGAGAACGCCATGGGAAGAGGGGCCTAAGCAAGGGGAATGTTATATGTACCTGTTTACTGCACATCTGGTGTTCATATCTGTCCCTGACTCTGTTACCTGTCCCTCACCATGCTCTCCAGGACCCCACTGCACTATGCAGCTGCCAATGGTAGCTACCAGTGTGCAGTGACGCTGGTGACAGCGGGGGCTGGCGTCAATGAGGCCGACTGTAAGGGTTGTTCTCCCCTTCACTATGCTGCTGCCTCTGACACCTACCGGAGGTGAGGCTCCTTCCTGCCTGGCTGCTTCTTATCCCTCGCACCTCCCTGAGCTGTCCTGACTTCTTTTCCTCTGTTCTGTCAGAGCGGAACCTCACACTGCTTCCAGCCATGATGCTGAAGAGGATGAGCTACTGAAGGAATCCCGTAGGAAGGAGGCCTTCTTGTGAGTATTAAAGAGGCCACTAGGATGTGCCTTCCCCACAGAGCCACCCTGGCCCTTTTATCTGTCCACCCATCCTGAATCTCCACTGCCACTGCCGGCTGGTCCGTTAGACTGCAGTGTGGGGAATGTGTGGGGAAGGACAAATATGAGATGCAGCTCCTCTCCTCAAGGAACAGGGAGCTTTTTAGAAGGCTGGGGAAGCCACACACACGGAGCTGCTTTAACTGAATGCTTATCATTCATGTTCCAGGTGTTCTGGATGCTAAAGTGCTAGGGATTGGTCCTAGAATGATCTTGTTCATTCTGGGCAGGCAGGACACCAGCTTCCTCTTAGCTGGTACTAAGGAGAAAAGATGAATTAAGCCGGGTGCAGTGATGCAGACTTTCATTTCAGCACTCGGGAGGAGGAGTTTGAGGCCAGTCTGGTCTACACAGTGAGTTACAGGTCAGCCAGGGTTATACAGTCAGACCCCCTCTCTCTCAAAACGAAACAGAACAGATGAATTACTCTGAGGCTTTGGTGGTGGGGAATTTCACTGTAGAGTACAGCGTTAAAACCATTCCCAACATCAAGACTTGACAACCAGAAGTCTTCAGGAATATTTGCCTAGAGATCAAACCACTGCTATGACTGAAGTTGTGCTTTAGTAAACTATTAAACAAGCTGACAGCCAGGCCTGCTGGTCACACCTTCCATCCCAACACTTGAGAGGCAGAGGCGGAAGATCTTCTCTGTGACTTCTAGGACATGAAGGACTACATAGTGAATTTCTAACTCAAAAAAATCTAAAAACACCAGCTGGGTGTGGTTGGTGGCACACATCCTAAGCCCGGCCCTTAGGAGGTGAGGATCAAGTATCAAACGGTAGGTAGAGCTCAGGATCCAAGGACAGCCTTGTTCGTAGACTTTGAGCCAGCCTGAGCTACCTACCCTTTTCTACCCTTTGTAGAAAAGCACCTGGTGTGTTGATTTCTGCCTGTGTCCTCTAGCTGAGAGGAGCAAGCAGGAGGGTTAAATCCCAGTACATCTCGTGCTGTGGGTAAGACTCTGTCACAAACAGCAAAAAACTCACCTAAAAATAAAGTAAGACACCCCCCCCCAGCAGCATTACAGGAGGCTCTAGGCATGGATTACACAGCAAGAACATATCTCAAATACTTGAAGATTACAATTAGTTCTTTTCCTTCTTAAAACCAATCATCAGGCCTTCAGATAGCTTACTGGGGAGGGACTCTTGCTCCTGAGCCTTATGACTTGAGTTCTATCTCTGGGACTCAGGTGATGGAAGGAGAGAACTAACTGCTGAGGGTCGACACTTGTGCAAACACATGTGCACATACTCAAGTGAGCATTCATGTACACACGCCTGCACACACATACACAAATATATATATATGTAGGTTTAAGTTTAAAAAGCAACCCTGAGTTGTCCATTGGGAGAATAGCTAAGAACCTTCCCAAGGGGGTCTGAGCGGGAGACATACACAGACTCTAACTCTTCTCATCTTCATGCTCTTTCTGTAAATTTTATACTTCAGAAATTTAATTTATTTTTATTTTATTTTTAAAGACTTATTTATTTATTTTATACAAGTACACTGTAGCTGTCTTCAGACACCTCAGAAGAGGCGTCAGATATCATTATGGATGGTTGTGAGCCACCATGTGGTTGCTGGGATTTGAACTCGGGACCTTCGGAAGAGCAGTCAGTGCTCTTAACTGCTGAGCCATCTCACCAGCCTCAGAAATTTATTTTCAAAAGAGCTGGCCATCATGGCATACACTTTTTTTTTCATGGCACACACTTTTGATCCTCATATTTGGGAGGTAGAGGCAGATGATCTCATTCAAGGCCAGCCTGATCTACATAGATAGTTCTATGACATCCACAGCTATATAATGAGACCCTGTATTTAAAACAAACAAACAAATAAAAAAGAGGCAGGCGTGGTGTCACAGGCCTTTAATCCTCTGAAGACAGAGGCAGGAACTGGAACTCATTCTTTGTTACAATGTGAGTTTACAGCCAGCCTGGGCTATAAGAGAGTGTGTCAGAAAGCAACGAGAAATCCAGGAACAGAGTTTACAGCCAGCCTGGCTATAAGAGGCTGTGTCAGAAAGCAACGGGAAATCCAGCCTGGGCTATAAGAGGGTGTGTCAGAAAGCAACGGGAAATCCAGCCTGGGCTATAAGAGAGTGTGTCAGAAAGCAATGAGAAATCCAGCCTGGGCTATAAGAGAGTGTGTCAGAGAGCAACGGGAAATCCAGGGATAGTAGTAGTCCCTTAATCCTAGCACTTGGGATGCAGAGGCAAATGGATCTCTGAGAGTTTAGGACTAGCCTGGTCTGCATAGTGAGGGCCATGGCTACACAGGGAGACCAAAAGGGAAAAAAAAAAAAACTTGAAAAAGGCTCAGCTCTGTGGCTTTGGAAGTTTCCTTATCCTCTCTGCTTCCGTTTTCTCAGTGCCAGTGGGGGATCTGAGAGTAATGGTATGTAAACAGACATACATGAGATGCAGCACACAGCATTCAGTACATGGTAAATGCTGGATGGCATGGGATCCTGTACTATGACAAGGCATACTGAGAACACTGAGGTATTGAGAAGAGAACCAGCAGGGCGGATGGTCAGGAGGGCCCTGGAGAGGAGAGAACCAGCAGGGCAGATGGTCAGGAGGGCCCCGGAGAGGAGAGCAGCATGGGTGGGCTGAGTCTACAGTGAGGCGGACTTGTTCTGCCACGTGTGGAGAAGCAGGCATGCTGGATGAGGCTTGCTATGTTTGGAGGTTGGAGTGAGCATATCCGACTACCAGCAAGGCTGGGAGCCACATTCTCTAGAAGAGGGTACAGAGGATACAGGATGGTGTTGGAGATGGCGGCCCATATGTGGCCAGAGCTAGGGTTGGAGAATAGAATTTAGATATCCTACAGAGCAGAAGATGGCCTGTGGGCCTCCCTTGTCCCTGTCATCTGCCTCTCCCAGAGCTGCACCTTTGCCGGGCTGCTAAGCCTATCCCAGCCTCACAGTCTGTCCCTGACTCCCCAGCTGTCTGGAGTTCTTACTGGATAATGGTGCAGACCCCTCCCTGCGGGACAGGCAGGGCTACACAGCTGTGCACTATGCAGCCGCCTATGGCAACAGACAGAACCTCGAACTGGTATGTATGGGGGACCTGGCCTGGGGGATAAGGAGGAAGGATAGGGCTGGAGGCAGGATCACAAAATCGGGTGGGTACAGTTGAATTGGGAGATTAAAGGATTAATGTCTTATAAGCTCCAGAACCTCAGCATGTACTTACCTGTTCATTGCAGCTCTTAGAAATGTCCTTTAACTGCTTGGAGGATGTGGAGAGTACAGTTCCAGTCAGCCCCTTGCACTTAGCTGTGAGTTCAGCATCTTTTCCTCTTCCTTCTTGTTCTGACTTGACACTCCTAGACCCGCTGGCACTGTGATCCTGTCTTTGCATCTGTGTTCTTTTAAAAGAATAGGTTTTTTTTTTATTTTTTAGTGTGACTATGTGCATATATAATGATGGGGGGGCAGGTGAATACCATGTGTATGTGTGAAGATCTGAGGACAGCTTCATGGAGCTGATTCCCTTCTGCCTTTGTATGGGTTCCAGGGATGGCACTCTCAGGTCATCTGACTTGCAGAGCAAGCTCTTTATCCACTGAGCCATCTTGCCAGCCCTGTTTCTACATTCTTGGGATGTGACAGGCAGGTTGTCTGGAAGGAGCCCAAGGAACTTGTGGGACCTGGAGCTTTCCCTTGGGTCCCAACAATAGAGTAGGAAGAGGGATGTCCTTAGCTATGTGTGCCTGTTGGTTGCCCGCAGGCTTACAGTGGTCACTCTCTGTGTTTCTTGGTTGCCCGTAGGCCTACAACGGTCACTGTGTATGTTATTTGGTTGTAGCAGGCAGTGACTGGCTGCTACAGCAGTCACTATGTGTGTTTCTTGGTTGCTCGCAGGCCTACAATGGTCACTGTGAAGCCCTGAAGACACTGGCTGAGACGCTGGTGAACCTGGATGTAAGGGACCACAAGGGCCGGACTGCGCTCTTCCTGGCCACTGAGCGAGGCTCCACTGAATGTGTGGAGGTGCTGACGGCCCACGGTGCCTCTGCCCTCATCAAGGAGCGCAAACGCAAGTGGACACCCTTACATGCTGCTGGTTAGTGAGCCCTTTAACCACTGCCAAATCCTCCTGAGCAGTGGAGCTGGGTGTGTGTCAGGGCAAAGAGGAGGGGAGCTTCAAGCATTGGTTAGTAGCTTCCTACCTGCAGGTCTTTCCTTGCCTAGGCCTTCACAGACTTGGCCTTAAGCAGATTTGACCTGCCTCCTGCCCTCCTGGACTGTCCTGACAAAAGTTCCCTTTTCTTTAAGCTGCCTCTGGTCACACCGATTCTCTGCACTTGCTGATTGACAGTGGGGAGCGAGCTGACATCACAGATGTCATGGATGCCTATGGACAGTGAGTGTGGGCCAGGAATGGAATCTGTTTTTCCCTCTTCCAGACCTTCATCCTTTCTCTACTTGGTCCTTGCCAAACAGCTGAGAAGTGATGAACCTCCTCCTTTGTCCTGCTTGCTCTGTAGAACCCCACTGATGCTGGCCATTATGAATGGTCATGTGGACTGTGTACATCTGCTGCTAGAGAAGGGATCCACGGCTGATGCTGCTGACCTCCGGGGCCGCACTGCCCTCCACCGTGGGGTGAGCAGGCTGCTGGGAATGAGGTTGCTCACAGGCAGGTCTTGGGTGGAAGCATAAGACCCACCAGTGGCAGGCCATCAAGAGTGTCTAGTGAGGAGAATAGGATTTGTCTCTGGGTCTTACTGGATCTGCGCTTGCTCTGGGATGAATGCCTGCCATCCCTTCCTGCTGACACTAGCTATCTCCCATCTTAGCTTAGCCCTTCAGACTGTGCTTTCTACCTACAGACATGCTCTGTTGCTACCATCCTGGAAGGGCTGGTCTCTTATTCTTTTTCCTTTTTTTCTTTCTCCCTCCCTCCCTCCCTCTCTTCTCCCCTCTGTCTCTTTTTATAGACGGAATCTCACTAGAGTCCTGGCGGGCTCTGAACTAACTCTGTCATGCTGGCTTTAAATTCACATAGTTTCCAAGTGCTGGGATTTAAGGTGTGCTGTTACACTATTCCCAGCAGACATTTTTATTTTAGGGGTCTCACTATGTCACCCAGGCTGATCCTCCAGCCTCAACCTTCTGAGTAGCTGAGGCTACTGGTGTGCCTGGCTTTTGTTCCAAGAACCTCGGGATTGACTGGTTTTTCAGGACTGTTGCTGCTTTTCCCTAACGCTAGAATTATTGTAGAGATAAGGGTGGATTTCTGGAAGTAGTTGTTGCTCCTAGGCTAGCCCCCCGCAGCTAGGCACTGGAAAAAGAGTGGCTTCTTACCACCTTCACCTCTGTGTGTCCTACAGGCAGTGACTGGCTGCGAGGACTGCCTGGCTGCCCTGCTGGACCATGATGCATTTGTACTGTGCCGAGACTTTAAGGGCCGCACACCCATTCACCTGGCCTCAGCCTGTGGCCATACTGCAGTGCTGCGGACTCTGCTGCAGGCTGCCCTTTCCACAGACCCCCTAGATGCTGGTGTCGATTACAGCGGATACTCGCCCATGCACTGGGCCTCCTACACTGGTACTAGTGGGACCTTTGACAGGCATAGGGACAGGTGCTGTAGGAGGGGATCTGGAAGTAGATTAGAGGGCCAAAGACAGGTCAGAGCAGATGGAGGCTCTGGGTATTTCTCACCCTCACCACACTTTCTTCCTCATGCCCAGGACATGAAGATTGTCTGGAGTTGTTACTTGAACACAGCCCGTTCTCATACATGGAGGGAAACCCCTTCACTCCTTTGCACTGTGCAGTGTAAGCATCGTCTGAATCAGCCACTCCTGGTGTGCTGGCCTGGGCTGAGAGCGGGGAGGCCCTCTAGTTCCCTGCTTCTGATGATCCCTCCTCCCCACTCAGGATTAATAACCAAGACAGCACCACAGAGGTGCTGCTGGGGGCTCTGGGTGCCAAGATTGTGAACAGCCGAGACGCCAAGGGACGGTGAGTGGCAGACCCTCTGGCTTTGGCTTCTGCCCACACAGAAGAGCATCCCTGTTCACTCTACTCTGCCCCCCCCCCAGGACCCCCCTTCACGCCGCTGCCTTCGCGGACAATGTCTCTGGGCTCCGGATGCTGTTGCAGCATCAAGCCGAAGTGAATGCCACTGACCACACTGGCCGCACTGCGCTCATGACAGCCGCTGAGAATGGACAGACTGCTGCTGTGGGTGCGTAGGGTTCGCCATGGCAGGAAGGTGGTGAGTGGCATGGCTGCCGCTCTGCAGGAAGACTTGAGTCTTTGTGTTGTCTTCTTTGTAGAATTTCTGCTGTACCGAGGGAAGGCAGACCTGACTGTGCTGGATGAGAACAAGAACACTGCCCTTCACTTGGCTTGTAGCAAGGTACTGTGTACAGTAGGAAGTGCCGTGGAGGCCAGGGCTTGGTACAGTGCGGGACTCGTGCAGGGTAGACTGAAACAGAAATCAGGGCTAACGTGTGTCTGCTCACCTCCCTCCCAGTGCCTACCCTGTTGCCTGTTAGGCTTCTGTTCCAAGTGCCTCCTTTCTGTTCCTCTTCCTCAGGGCCATGAGAAATGTGCCCTCATGATTCTGGCAGAAACCCAAGACCTTGGCCTTATCAATGCTACCAACAGTGCGCTGCAGATGTGAGTGCCCGGGGAAGGGGCTCCTGGCTGGGGGAGGCAGGTGGGTGAAGGCAGCCTGTCCTCCAGGGGCTCAGTGTCCTGGTCACCCACCTTGGGGTGGCAGGACAGCCTGGCACCCTACTCTGTGTGCCTTCTTTTGTCTTCTCTTCTCAGGCCTCTCCACATTGCTGCCCGGAACGGTCTGGCTTCTGTGGTGCAGGCCCTGCTGAGTCGTGGGGCCACAGTGCTGGCTGTGGATGAAGAAGGTGGGTGGAGTCAGGGACTTTCTTCAGGAGGTTAACCTTGTTATACATGAGATTTTCTTCCCAGGAGAACTGGTGAGAACAGGGACACATCACCAGTGTTCTGGGTCTCACAAGGGCATCTGATGGAACTAGGTGGATCTGGTAGGGTCAGAAAAAACTTCCCACACACCCTAGTCTGCTGCCCTTTTCAAACCTGCACCCAGAGTTTGCCCTGGACCTCCCTGGACCCTTGCCACCCAGTTTTCTGGCTACAGTGGGTGCTTGCCTCCCTTGGCTTCCCTCCACAGCCTAAAGAGCTCAGGGCCTAGAAAGGTAGGTGGGGACTGGAATACAGGACCCTGAGCCGCAGTTCTCCCCCTTGGCACCACAGGTCACACCCCAGCACTGGCCTGCGCTCCCAACAAAGATGTGGCAGACTGCCTGGCCTTGATCCTTTCCACCATGAAGCCTTTCCCACCCAAGGACACCGTCAGTCCTTTCAGCTTCAGCCTGCTCAAGAACTGCAGCATCGCAGCCGCCAAGACGGTGGGTGGCTGTGGCGCACTGCCTCATGGGGCCTCCTGTCCCTACAGCCAGGAGCGGCACGGCGCCATTGGGTTAGATGGCTGCTACTCAGAGTAGCCCCCTCCAGTGTCCCTCTCCCTGCCGGTGGCTTGATATCTTATTCTATTTATTTAGAAAAAAAGTCTAAACATTTAGGGCACTTTAAAGGAGAACACGACTGGGTGGTAGGGCAGAGGGAAGGACGCACTGGGGAGCCCCTGCTTACCCTTTGCCATACCATCTTGGCCTGGCAGAGGTCTGGGACCTACAGGGAGCACCCTAGCCTCTTGGTACCCCCAGGGCAATCCCTTTTGCCAAGTGTCCCAAAATGATTGCTAAATGCCTGGCTCCCTCCTTTGACTCCATCTCTGTTTCCCGTTTGCTGCCAGCTCCCCCAACTCTTTCTTCCCTCTCTCCTCTGTGCCCCACTCCCCTACCTCTGCTGCCAGGCAGACTCCTCCTCTTCTTCCATACCCATCACTGCCTCCCTGCTTGGCCCCTCCATCCCTGCAGCAGTGAGAAGCCTTAATTTCTGGTACTGTGTGAGCACTCTGGGGGTGTCCCCCTCCCCCTTCAGGGGCAGCTAGAGGATGAGGGGGAAGGGTATTTAGCACTGGGGCCTAGAGCTTCCCCCCATATCCTATCACCCCTAAAATTCAAATGCAAACACTTGAAGCAGCAACTACTGAACCTGGCCCAGAACCTGCGCTCTCCCTCGGCTCCTCATGTGCAAACCAAGGGCTGCTTCTGCCCCCTCAGCCTGCTCCTGTTTCCCACTTCTGGCCTGGCCCCCTAATCACGCACTTTAACCTTGCTTCTTTCTTTTAACTTCTTTTGGGGGAGGGGAGCCTGTGGCCATTCCCTCCTTGGCTCTCTTCTCCTTGAATTTTTGAGGCTTGTCATGAATTTTTAAGTAAGCATTTTATTCTTTAGGGGAAGAAACAAATTAATATCCTGCCCATTTCAAAACTCCAGCCCTAGTATGTGTCCTGTGTTTCAGGCATGTGTTTGCATGTGATTGGAGGTAGGGACCATGTTCTTCCTCCTGTGTCCCCCAGCCCCAGAGTTTTCTATGCTGTGTTTGTCTCTACCTTCTGTCATGTCCGAGAGTACCCACTGCCCAGTCACTCCTGATATGAAGCCAAAGATGGTGGGAATGGCAGGGGCAGTGTGGGGACCTCTTGTTAGGGAAGCAGGCCTTCCTCCTGGGTGGGGGGAGAGCACTGGTCAAGGGAGCAACAGACAGACACTGTGGCTCAGTTCAGCCCCCTCCCTCCCAGCATGGGAGAGATGGTTGAGTAGACGCTGCACTGATAAGGTTCTGGAATGTACCCGAGAAGCCAAACTGGGCTGGAATGGGGAGGGCAGTGTTCTCTTCAAATGTAGCATTGCATCTGGCCCTGGTCCCTTCAGATACCCTGTCCATCTTCTTGGTGAGCCTCTGCACGGTTGGACCCAATCCCATAACCCAGTGTCCCTTCCTCACACGCAATACCTCAGCCAGGGGCCAAGACACAGAACTTGAATAGAGGTCCTGCCCCTCCACCCCACAGTGCATCCTTGCCCAGTTTGGCTGCCATCAGTATTGTCCCCTGAGAACTGAGAACTGGATGGGCTTCGTTTACACAGTACAGGGGTCTCCCCTGGGGATCCCTCCACCTCCTTCCCACCCACACTTGTGTCACCCACATTCTTACCCAGTTTTCAGTTTTGTCCCTTGAATGTCTTGCCACCCTTGCCAGGGGTGAGCTGAGGGGAGAGGGGCCTTCCCAGGGAGCCCTTCCTCCTGACAGATACCCTGCACCATACCTCATGCTGGTTCCCAGAAGCCTGGGGTGTTTGTCTGAATCTTTCCTTTTCATGGTCCCTGTTTATCTGTGTCTTGATGCCCCCAACCCTCAGATCCTAACCCATTTCAAGGCTTCCAGATGACCATTGTTGGTGAGAAGGATTGTGCAGCTTTTAGTTTTTATTTTTGTTTTCAAAGCCAAAGGGCCTTGCAATGCCCCTCTTGCCCACACCCCTTCATGCCCTCTCCTTCCCTATACGACAATCAATGTGACCTCTCTTAAGGGCTGCCGCCCCCACCCCCACCCTGCTGGTTCTGCAAAGCTTCTCCCCTAACTTCAATTTTCTCTCCTAAAATCTTCCCATCTTGCCCCTCCCCTCTCATCTTGGTGCTGGGAACGAGGTGGTGGGGGATGGGGAGCAGGGAAGCTTTCCCCAGGGTGACTGGGGTATTGGTCGGTCGTGTTCTCCTTTATCAATGCTTGGTGATGACAGACAGAGGAGACTCTGAGGATTTGTCAGGAGCCCCATTTTGTTTTGCTAGATGAGATTTCTGGTGGCTGTCTGTTCCCTGCTGTCCTGGGCACACTGTCAGCAATGCTGGGCAGATGGCAGGGGTCCACTGTCCCTCCTCATGTGGCTGTGAGGAGGCCTGGAGGACAAGCAGCCTCCTGTCCTTATGCCAAAGGAAATCCCGCACCCCACCCCGCCTGCCCGGGCTTCCCAGCCCCTAGTGTTTTTTGAAGCATTTTGACCATTCTCATGGCCACTGCATATTTATTTTAATGTTAAGATTTTTTTTCTTAAAAAAAAAAAAACCTCTTTGACTTAAACGGGTGTGGAGAAGTAAAACAGGCAGAATGCCCCCCAATCTTAGGGGTTGGGTGGGGAGGGAACACCTTCTTCCCTCTCCCTCTCCTCCCCCTCCCCTCTCCCCACCGCAGCTCTAAAGCACTTGCTTCAAGTCATAAGCACTTTTGTGAAAAGGCCTATTTACGTGAGGACCCTGGGGACAGCCCGCGGTCCCAGCAAAGGAGATGAGCAGAGCGAGGGCTACATAGGAGACAGGGAAACAGAGGGCGACACGAAAAGAGCCAGTTTTTAGTTTCTGATTTTGGGGGGGATGTTTCTGATTGGGCGGTGGCTTTGGTAGGTTTGTGTACTTCAGAAAAACAAATGGCACAAACTGTGGGTCCCAGGATGGACCAACAGACCCTGGTCACTGCCACTGTCCAACTGAGACTCTGAGACTGACGGGCTACCTCCCCCACCCGTGGCCCCCTGAGCCATAGGACTGCTGAAAACCACTGAATGTACAGCCCAGGTTGGGGTGGGGAGTTGCCCCTGGGGGAGGGGGCTTCTCCTTTTGTTTGGTGCTGTGGGGGGTGGGAAACATGAGACTGAGGGACTGCCACCCCACGTAGACTTGTGTTCCTTGGGGTGGAGGGGCTGAGGAGGGCCCGTCTCCCTCTCTAACCCCAGCCATGGCCCCTCCTCTTCCTCACCCCTATCCGTTCTGACTGTAAGAGTCCAGCTCACCTTTGCCTTCAATATGTAACCAAAGGAAAACTCAACACTGTCTCCACCGCTGTCTGCCCACCCAAGCACCTTCCTCCTCCCTGGACTGGAAGGGGAGAAGAGGCCGGGGGTGGCAAGGGTGGGGCCTGAGTGAATGGTTCTACAACTGTACCCCCAAAACCCTCTCTGTGGTCTTGGAAGGGGTCCCGAGAGGCGGGGTGAGGCCAGGCTGCCGGGCTGGGAGTATGCACATTGTGTATTTATGCACATGAGTGTTTCTTTGTTGAAGACTCCAGTAACTGTGCTCCAGCGGGGAGGCCCCTTCCTCCTTCCCTCTCCCCACACCCAATGTTCATCCCTGCCTCCCCTCCCCACCGCAAAGGAAAATAGCCTTACAAGACCTTAGCCCTAACCCTTCTCCAGGGCCAGCCAGGGTGGCCCCATCCTGCCGCCAAGTTTGAACCCTATCAAGTTTGAACCCTACCGTTTGAGGAAGGGCGGGAGCAGAGCAGCCTCTTCCCGTCTGTGGTGGCTCTGGCCCTCTGGGCCTTAACCTAGCTTGGGCAAGGACAGAGGTGAGGAATCTTTGAGGACCAAGCCCCGTGGTCTGGGAAGAGGGAGGTAGAGAAAGAAGGGTCTGACTTGGGGACTCCCTCCTCCCAACCCAACCCCTGTAGAGAAGTGACCAAATTCCCAGAAATAGGAGGGAGTTGGGGTGGGGAGGGTCTGCTCCTTGAATTACTTGAAGGTACTGACTTCGAGGCTGCTGTTGCCCATGTAGGTGTGAGGGGGCACTGTCACTGCATTTGGGAGGGCTGAGGGTGGCGGGTGACGAGAGGATCGACCCTTGGCCCTCGCTCACTCCTGCTAGGCCCTTTCCCTGGGCCCTCCTGTCCCCACCCTCACTCTGGGCGTCCCTCCAGTTGCACTAAAGTAGCTGTTGTGCCAGTCTTACCCAAGCCAGGTGCCAGGGTGGGGTCTCTGCTTCCAGCCCTTCCTCCCGCCTCAGCTCCCATCCTGGACAATCTTGTTCACTCGTATTCCTGGATAGCTCAGCTTTGTATGTGTGTGTGTTTCGGGATGGGGGTGGGTTTGGCTGGAGTGGGTCTGGCTAGGGTTTGGGAAGGGCTAGGGGAAAGATGGAGGATGGTATCTCCTACCCCCTTCCCCAACTCTGAGCCACAGAAGCCTGGGAGGGAGGGTGCCTACTCTCGCTGCCGTGTGTCTTGCAGATGTGCCAAAATAGGGGTGGGTGGGAGGGGAGGGTGCCTGGCAGAGCAGCCCCAGGGTGGCTCTCTCAAAGCAATACAGTTCGCCTGCTGGGGAACAGCAAGACAGGGGAGAGGGTTGGGGGGGGCCTGGGGTTCCCCATGTACAGCTGTGTATATTCAGGGGTGTTCTCTGTCTGGTACCCGCTGTGGGCATCTATGTGTGTGTGAACCCCTTCCCCATGCCCTGCATGACCTGTGATGCTGCAGACACCACCATCCTGTGTGCAGGCGTGTTGTGGGGCACGGAGGGGCATGTCCCGTCCCGTTGCACCCTCCACCCTGTGACCCATGTACTCGGTTGTAGGAAGTAAAGAGAACTGAGCACAATTCACTGGATTCTAGTTGAATCTTTCTCTAAGCAATTTCCTCATTCCTGCCCTTCTCCCTGTCCTGGATCCACCTGTGGTGCTAGTGTTGGGGTCAGGGGTGTTTAATGCTGGTGGGCAGCAATAAAGCCCAGATTACCTGCATCCCCAGGGTGCTGAGGGCAGCAGAAAAATGGGGACCTTGGTGCATTTGCCCTGCCCCTCCCCCACCTGGGCTAAAGCACAATGCTATCCCTGAAGACTGATGCACCCCACATCCTCCAGGCCCCCACGCTTGTCCTCCCCAAACCTGCTTTGAGCTCTCCCACCACACCCTGGTTTTCTATGCTGTTTTGGTGCAAGTACAACTGTCGTAGTCATGGCTTTGGGATGGGTTCTGTTTATTAAAATCCTATTGCTCCTACTGGCCCTGTGTCCCGCCTCCATTCCTGTGGTGGGGGGAAGGAAGGGCAACCTGGATCCTTTGCCACTGGTCCACATCAGCCATCAGGAACCATGGGCAGTAGCTGTTCCTCCAACAGGGCTATAGTAAACATGAGGCTGCCCCCCAGCAGCAGCCCCAGCCCCTGCAGCAGCACATGGAGCACGGGCGGGCGCTCAGGAGGACGGAGCAGGGTTGGCAGCTGCAAGGAAGACAGACGGTCAGGATGCTGCTCTGACCTGTGACCTACTTACCTTTTTACCTCACTGTCTAGCCCTGCTAGCCTGCAACACTTTGTAGACCAGGCTGACCTCGAACTCACTGCCTCCTGAGTGATGGGATTAACAGTACACACCATCAGGCCCCATGCAATGCCCCCTTGACACAAGAGAAAAGCCCAGGAGTGGGGGTGGGGGTGGGGAACAAAAACAAAAAACAGCTGGGCGGTGGTGGTGCAGGCCTTTAATCCCAGCACTTGGGAGACAGAGGCAGGCGGATTTCTGAGTTCGAGGCCAGCCTGGTCTACAGAGTGAGTTCCAGGACAGCCAGGGCTACACAGAGAAACTCTATCGAAAAACCAAAAAAAAAAAAAAAAAAAACCCAAAAGACACAAGAAAGGGTACAGTGTCAGCAGTCCCCCACCTTTGGGTACTTTTTTCCGATGGGGCCATGGGCCAAGAGGTGGAGATGGACAGACTGAATCACCCCTCTCCACGCCACCTGCCCACTGTCCTTAAATTGTCTGTGTGCTTTACCCCACATCTCATCATATCCACCCACATCTCACCATATCCACAAGGGCCACATAGAGAAAGACCCCAGCGGTGATCCCAAACACCCAGGGAGTGAGGGGGACAGGGCCCAAGCTGAGCCCCACCCCCAGGGCTGCACCCCCCAGTCCCAGGGCTCCAGAAATGAGGCTCAACAGCAGCAGCTTCCGAAAGGGCAACCCTTCCTGAAGCAGCATAGCAAAGTCACCTGTTATGGGGAGAACACAGGAAAGGAGGGTAAGTCGGAGCTGCCCCTCTGTGTTGTCACCTGCCAACCTCTGAGTTCTCTCTGGAACCCACCTACTCCACTGGTGCCACTCCTACCTAGTTCATGGGGCAACTCGTGGCAGAAGACTGCTAGGGTAGTGCTGAGGCCACTGGAGAAGCCATCGGAGAAGGCAGCACCTGTCAGCGGCAGAGCCGAAGGATGTTCTTGAAGAAGGTTAGGAGCGGCTGGCTGAGCTCCCTCTGGTTCTCATCTCTCCCACCTTCCTGTGAGTTCTCCTACCCCTGCTGGCTCAGAACCCTGCCTCCCACCGCTGTGTCTGTGGCCTCAAACCTAATGCGAGCCCGTCAGTGAGGTTGTGCAGGCAATCTCCCAGGAGGACCATCCATGCGATACTGCCACTCTGGTGCTCATGACTGTGGCCTTGGTGCCCAGGAGGGGCTGGAGATGATGGGGACTGGCTGTTCTCCCTCTGGCCCTGAACCTCTGGCTCTGCAGCAAAAGGGACCAGGTCAAGAGTTGGTGACTGTAAGTGGGAGCTACAGGCTGATGATGAGCTCATTTTCTCTGCTAGTCACCTGAAGCTGCCTGTAGGGGTCGAAGGACCATCCCACTGCCATCCTCTGGGTCAGGGTTTGGTTCTCCAAGATCCCTTTTGTTCCTGCAGCATCTCTGAAATGGGAGGGTATCCCTCCTGGTGGAGGAGGTAGCAGGGCCACGGGCTAAGGGGAGACCAGCCCAGCAGCTGGGAAGATGAACACCTGGTTCCACTGCTAGCACCTGGACAGTGTTTTCTGACTTACACCCCTTTCCCAGGTTGGCATCTCTCTCTGTTTAATGTTGATAGGAACTGCAGAGAACAAGCCATTTGGCCAGAAGTCCCAGGTCTGTGCTAAGGGGCCCATCCCTACTCAGAGGTGGACAGGTCCTATGCAATTGGTCAGGTGGCCAGGGACCAGAAGCACATGCTGCCCCTCCCTCCTGGCTTGGCTAGGACTCTGGGTTTGGCAGGAGGAGAAGAAAAGGGTGTCACTCACTGGCCTGAGCCCTCTGTGCTGCACAAGTCCTAGCGTATTCTCTAGCACGAAGAGCAGGAAGAGGCCACCAAGCACTGACAGCCCTGGACCCAGATCTTCCTCTGCTCGCTCATTAGGTCCTGTGTGCCGCCCTCCTTGTGCCTGTTAGAGAGTAGATCAGGGCAGGCCTGGAAACCCCTACAACCCAATAGCATCCCCTCCTCCCAGCAAGCTTTTTATTCATGCATCCTAGTAGAAGACAGATGTGGCTGAACCCTGGGGGTGAGGGGTCAGGACATGTGGGAGAGGGACAAGGGCTATGGCTAGAAACACAGCTCCATGGCCAGTTACTACTGGGGTCAGGTTGTGAAGATGGGGGTTCACATACGTGTGGCAGCAGGTGTAGCATGGCATCCCCACAGAGAGTGCCTACGGCCAGGGCCCCCAGGAAGCCCAGCACAGGCCGCAACAGACGAGGTCCCAGGAGCCGCAGCAGCAGCAGAGAGAGGGGAGCAGGGAGGCTGAGGAACAGGACTGCCAGGCCACTGTGAAGCAGGGCTGGAAAGAATTGGGCCTAAAGTTAGGCCAGGCCTGGTCCAGAGGCACAACATGGACACAGATACGCTCAAGGGAGGTTGGACCCCAATAAGCTACTTTCCTTAGCAAGGGACCTGCTCTACCAGGATGCAGGGTGTTGCCCACCACACTCATCCACTAACCAGAAAGTACATCCCCTGGAGGTGCTGGAGCTGGGGTTTTGATGCAAACACGGCTGTCAATCTGATAAAGCAGGGCTGGGCACAGCAGAGCAAACTGACGAGGAGTTAGAGGAGCAACAGGGCTCAGACCAAAATTGACCAGCAGCTGGGAGCCATTCAGACACTGGGGATTGAGGGGAGGGCCATGTATTAGGGAGTCACAGTGAACTACAACCCAAGTCTTGACATCTGTTCTTCTGTAGAGTCCCAGGTCTCTCTCAGGGTCCCCTTGGCTCATACTGGCACATGCATCAGAGAAAGGGGACAGGGAACTTAATGTGTGTTAATCCCTGGTGAGTAATTCAATCCAATGTAAGTATTCGACATACATTTCTTAATTTGCTAGAGAGCGCTGCTGTCACCCCCTCCTGTGCCCTAAGAATTTCCTTATGGATGATGTGCTACTTTAGTGATGAGCTACTTTGGCCACTAGACAAGAAACCTGACATGCTGTCCATCTTTAGTCAACACTCCGCCTAGGCTGGAGTGCTTCTTTTGATGGGGCATGCCAACTGATCTCAGGGTCAGCAGCTTTGTCTGCTACCTTGTATCTATAGAGCAAGGAACAAATGGACTGTTTTAGATGGACATACCATCATCCCCAGGATACTTCTCCACAGCCTAACCCTGAGATACTTCCCTGGATTGTGCATTTGCTAAGTGACACCCCTCAATTTGGTCAGCCTACACCAAAGGGCCAAAGGGAACATCTTACACCATTAGAATAACATCCAAATACCGAATAGGATTTGTTTACTGACTCTTCACATACTTCAAGCCCCCTAAGGGCCAAATACTTCAGGCCACGTACTCCCATGGCTCCTTCTCCCTGTCTAGAGACTCAGACTTACATCTTCATTCAGATGGTCAGCCAACGAATGGTCCAGCAGCAGAAGCCTCTGGAAGAGGTCTAGGCCCGAGGGCCCTGACCCATGCAGGTCAGGGGCCTTTGACTCCTCTTGATCACCCCAACTTGAAGGGCCCAGAGGCATTCCTGCCCAGACATCCACACTCAGCTCCAGTTCTTGAAGCCTATATTAGATGAATTAGCAAGTCAGACTCACTCAAGTTCCCTGACACCTGCCCTGAGCTGTCAGCTGGGAGGTTTTGGGAAGAAGAGGCAACTACAGTCAGTCCTGGGAAGATCTGAGAGCTGTCGTTCATAGGAGAGGCTACAATGAGTGGCTGTGGGCTTGGCGGGGTAAGCCCAAAGCCTGGAACAAAGAGCAATGAGAGCAAGGACTTTACTGATCTGGAGGAGAAATCAAGCCAATAGAGGTGAGCAACTGGTGCTACAGGACTTGTAACTCTGGGGATTCGTCCCAAAAAACCAGCACTGGGCAACTGGAGCCTAAGCAGACACTGAGTGGAACTAGGAGATGTCACATTTTGTTTGGGAGAGAGATTAATACCTGTGTGTGAAATTGTCGCCACTTGTGGGTGCAGCCCGCCCAGTTGGAGGCTCGTGGTGTCCCAGACGGAGCCCCTGGACTCGGCCTAGTCCTAGGCTGTGGAGAAGCCGAGCCAGGCCCCCTGCAGTCAGTGTCCCATTCTCTCCATATAGACCAAACAGCTGGGCCAGGTAGTGGTTCTGTTCTTGTTGGGCTGGGCCCAGGTTTGGGACTGAGCCTCCTACCCAGCCCAAGGCCACCCCCACACACAGGCCAGCCAGCAGATGATGCACTGGGGGCGCCATCACTAGGACTATGGGCTAGAGGCTCTGGTTCTGACGTCTATGTCCTTTGGGACATCCTGAAGATTGTACCCTAGAACGAGGAGGAGGGGGGTCAGGGCTTCTGCTCCCCAGCTCAGAGCTGGGGATGCTTTTACACTTACCACCGCTTACTGAGTCTGCCTGCAGCCTCTCTGCCTTCCTCTGCCCTGCCCTTCTGCCTTCTGGAGCAGCCTCCTGACTCCAGAGCTCTCCTTACATCTGGTCTCAGATCCCCAAGACCCACCTCTCAACCTTGTTCCGCCTCCCTACTCCCCCCCCCACGTGCAGGGCCTCACCCCTACTGGCAGTGTGAGAGCCGTCACCTCAGGTCCCTGGAAGGCCTTACTGTGCACCTTAAGAGATCTCTGAGTCAGGGAGCTCACTCAGCCTTCAGATGCAGTGGAAGCCACGTCACATAGAGGGCTGAAATGGATAGGTTTCCCCTTAGCCCACCTGCTTTGGGGTGGAGTCAGGGGTGGGGCAAGTGTGGGAAGGTTCATATAGGAGTTAATGGTTCACTGGTCTCTGGGATGGGGGGGTCAAAAGTCAGTCTCTGCTGGGCCCTGACTGGGGAGGGGCCACCCTCTGCCCTGAGGAAGCCACATGGTTAAGCACCTGTGCTCAGCTTTTCCTCTTAAATATATAGCCCATAACCCACTCAGGGCCATGCAGGCCTTCTCCTGACGGACCTCCTCATGGAGGTCCTTAGCTGCATCTGTTTCCAACCCCATCCCCACATTCCCTGGAGAGTTGAGTCAAGGTGTCCCTAAACTGGGAGTTAGAGGGGGAGGCAGGTTAAGTGGCAATCCCAGATGTATTCAGGAAAGAGACTTCTTAGCGATGCCCACCCTGGGAAGCATAAGAGCTCTGATTCCCCACTCTGGCAAGCATTAACTGTCAGCACCCCCAGTTCTGTAATCAATGAACAAGAAAGAAGAAGCCCTGTTGAGGAAAAGAAGCCAGAACAGGGCTCCCCTCTGACATCTGACCTGGCTTACAACCAGGGGGTCAGAGTGAGTGGTCCAGGGGGTTGGGGTTAGCATTACCTGATGGCAGGACAGGAGACACAAAAGACACGCAGAGGAAGGGGGGACCCAGCCTTCTTGTGGCAGGCAGGCTGGACAAGGGTCACCTGCAGGGAGGGGGCAGGGGAGGGACACTACCTTAAAGGGGCAGGCTTGCTTTGCCCAAGGCCTCCTTGCCTGGGCACTACAGTTCCCTAAGTGCACACCCGCTAACCTCTTTCCTATGAGAGAAACAGAGTCCAGAATGAGTGGGTACATTTATTAGGAAGGAGGGATTTCAGTTAGACCCTCAGATCCCACACAAAAAACAGACTGTCTTTTCCAAAGGAGGGCAGGCAGAGGACCCTGAATCCCAGGGGACAGACAGCATCAGCAGGACAAGGGGGGGGGGTACGTGAGTTTGAGGTGGATTAGGCCACCGCTTACCACCCCTCCAAGGAAATTTAGTGGCTAAAACACAGCTACTTCACCCTCTAATCCCAAAGCCAGCAGCCTAATAGGAGACTGTCTTGTTCTCTGGCAGAGACGCCTGGGTCATGGTTGTGGTGGAAGAAAGGAGAGGACTCATCTCTTGCTATCTCTTGCTGCTTCTGCGGGTTTCTTTGCCGTTGCTGACAGGGTTGCTGGAGGGGCCAGGAGGGCCGGAAGGCGTGTGGTTGGGTTGGCTTCGAGTGATTCGGGTGCTGGGGGGATGTGAGGGGGTGTGAGAGGGATGGGGGCCACCAACAGGACCTGGCTGGGTGCTCAGTCCATTCCCATTCTGGCTCTCAGAAGCTGGTTGTGGGAGGGGAAGAAACAAAGTTAGGGGTTAAGGTAAGAAAGGTCCGTCTTCCAAGCCCACTTCCATGCTCCAGAGAGTGGGTGAGAGTCTTCATTGAGCACAACTGCATGAATGCTGACCAGGTACAAAAAGACTATGGGCTGTGAGTAAGAATGGGACCCTAGCATTGACAATTTTAACTGTCTACTTGACACAACCTAGAGTCTCCTAGGGAGAGTTAATGAGGGACTGTCTACATTGGCTGATCTGTGGGTATGTCTATAGAGGATTGCAATTAACTTAATTTTTCAGGAAGACCCAGCTCAACTGTGGGTGGCCCTACTCCATAGGCAGGTGGTCCTGAATAGAGTACAAAAAGCTATGGGCTACAAGTATGAGTGGGACCCTTCAATAATTTTGGAAGTTGCCCATGAACCATATATATAAAATATAATATATATTTATAATTTGATTTATCATATAAACACAATATATTTATCTTACATATCTCTGTATTATTGGAAATCAGACCCAGAATTAGTTCAAGGCTCAAGGACCTCTGAAAAAGATGTCCTATGGCCCAAGATGATTGTCAAGCTGGAGAAGCACTGGGAGAAGGGCCTTCAGTTTCTGTTTAAATGCAAAGGGGCTGGGTCTATCATATGTGGGAAGTTAGTGCCTGGGTTAGATACCCAGCACTATAATAAAATGAAAAATACACCCAGGATTGAACCCCTCTGCCACCGAGCCACTTAGCTACACATCACTCCCCAACTGTGTATATTTGTATTTACTTGTGTGTGTGTGTATGTATGTGTGTTTATGCATGTGTACAACCTTCGGGAGTTGGTCATCTCCTTCCACCATGTGGATGTTTTGGGAATTGAACGCAGGTTGTCAGGCTTGATGTCAAATACTGGTTCCTGCTGAACCACCTTGCCAATCCCCATACCCGTTTATTTTAAACATTTTAAGGGAGCTAGGAGTGTGAGATGCCTTTACCACCACCTATTGCAGCATATTATAATCCTTACTCCTATAGAGACTGCAGGAACTGAAAGGCAGGCACTGTGTTTTACTCCTTGACATATTCATATAGTAGGTGCTCTATTGATGCCTAATAGACAAGAGACAGAAGTTGTCTCCGGTGTTCAAAGGCATTGCCGATCATTGGTGATGTAGAAACTATAGGTTACTGGTTCTCAAACCATATCCCTACTAACTCTCTACTTGACTGGTCTAAGATACCCGCAGCCTGGACGGAAGGGAAAAGCCCTTGCCTTAGTTCACAGATAAAGCAAATATGCACAATGCAATGTTAAGATTTTATGCTATACAGCTGGGGGGGGGG
>NW_022196910.1:55642216-55654034 GCF_008632895.1 Mastomys coucha
ACATAGAAAAACCTGTCTCGGAAAAAAAAAAAGCTGGGGGCTAAGGATCATACTGAGGGCTGAGTGGCGGTTAGGTCTAACCTTGACATGGCCTAGAATCACCTGGGACGAGGAAGGACTATCTGAGTGGGTGGGCCTGTGGGCTTGTCTATGGGGGACTGGAATTATGTGGAAGGACCCAGCACACTGTGTGGCATCACTCAGAGCAGAGAAACCGAGCTGAGCACAAGCAAGTGTGACTTCACTTTCTGTGCTCCTGACCGTGTTAATGCAGTGACCAGCTCTGTCCGCTACAGGGATGGACTGCATGTAACCCACAACTGTCAGTTAGGTGAACTCTTCCTCCCTTACATCGCTTGCTGTCAGGATAACTTGAGGCAGCAACAATGTAACCACAACACCCTCACATGGGCTGGCCAAATGGCTCCCCAGAACAGGGGTGCTTGCTGCCAAGCCTAATGGCTTGAATTCCATCCCTGAAACCCCTACGGTGGAAGGACTGACACCACAGACTGCCACTGTCCTTTGACTTCCACATGCCCACTGTGGCACATGAAAGCTCCCTCCCTGGGGGCTGGAGAGATGGCTCAGGACTGCTCTTCCGAGGTTCCTGAGTTCAAATCCCAGCAACCACATGGTGGCTCACAACCATTCATAACAAGATCTGATGCCCTCTTCTGGAGTGTCTGAAGACAGCTACAGTGTACTTACATATAATAAATGAATAAATCTTTTTTTAAAAAAAAAAGAGATTTATAAAGAAAGCTCCCTCCCAAATTAAATACATATAGAGAAAATATATACATAACAAAAGGATTTACAAAGCCAAAAAAAGAAAAAACAAAACAAAAAACCAAAATACCTCTCATTTCTATTAGCAGGTGACAAAGGGAGTAAACACTTGGCAAATGACTTTTAGGAGCACATGGTCTTAGGTGTACCTTTCCTTTTTTTCCTGTTTCTCTGTGTAGCCCTTGCTATACTGTAATGGAACTTGCTCTGTAGACCAGGCTAGCCTCAAACTCAGAGATCCGCCTGCCTCTGCCTTCTGAGCGCTGTGACTGAAGGTGGGTGCCACCCTGCCCAGCAGGTGTGTCTTTTCTTTGTTTTGTTTCTGAGGCAGGGCCTTGCTAGAGAGCAGTCTGGACTAGAACTCATTCTCTGGATTCCAGAATGCCTTCAGAACTTGCAACAACCCTCTTTGCCACTGCGGCTCAGGTGCTTGGCAGCAGCCATGCCTGGCTCTGGGTTGTACCTTATTAGAAATATTTTTGTAGCTAGACATGATGGCAACACACTCGTGGTCCAGCACTTGAAAGGTGGAGGTAGGAGAGCAGAGATGCTGGGCCAGGTTTGGCTACAGGTAAGTTTGAGGCCAGCCTTACATGAGACTGTCTCTTAAAAGTAAATAAAATAAAAATACAGTCATGGAAAAGTAGTATCCTATTTTATTCTCTCGTTTTCTTCTTCTATTTTTTTTATCCTGAGGACTGAACCAAAAGCCTTGGGTCTGAACCGCCTTCAGGTCCAACAGTCACATTTACCTCTCTCCCTTGCCCCTTTTGTCTTTCTTCCTCTCCCCTCCCTCTCCCTCCCTAACCCCCCCTTCCTCTCCCTTTCTGACCCCCTCCTTTTTCTATTCTTTGAGGCTAGCCCCCAACATGCAGTGACCCTCCCTCCTCAGCCTGTAAAGTATGAGGACTATAGGTGGAAGGCATCATACCCAGCATTAAGTCATTTTCCTTTTTTCTTTCTGTTTTTACACTTATTTTTATTTTATGTGTAAGAGTATTTTGCCTGTATATGTATGTATGGGCACCATATTGCCTGAAGAGGACATAAGAGGACCCTGGATCTCCTGGAACTGGAGTTATAGATTGTCATGAACTGCCATGAGAACCAACCCAGGTCTTCTATAAGAGCAGCCCACTGTTATTTATTTATTTATTTATTTATTTATTTATTTATTTATTTATTTATTTTTGTTTTATTCGAGACAGGGTTTCTCTGTGTAGCCCTGGCTGTCCTGGAACTCACTCTGTAGACCAGGCTGGCCTCAGAAATCTGCCTGCCTCTGCCTCCCAAGTGCTGGAATTAAAGGCGTGTGCCACCACCGCCTGGCGGCCTACTGTTCTTAACTGCCTTTTATGATGGAATTAAGTGGTATTCATTTTGATTATAATATTGGAGGTTTTCTACAAAGCCAGAAGCAGTAGGAGAAGTATGCAGTCATAGATCATATATAAGGGATTGTCTCCATTGGTGGCCCTGTTCACATATCTGATAAGAACTGTAATAAAGGGGCTGGAGAGATGGCTCACCAGTTAAGAGCACTGACTGCTCTTCTGAAGGTCATAAGTTCAAATCCCAGCAACCACATGGTGGCTCACAACCATCTGTAATGAGATCTGGTGCCCTCTTCTGGGGTGTCTGAAGACAGCTACAGTGTACTTACATATAATAAATAAATAAATAAACAATGTATTTACATATAATAAATAGATAAATAAAATTTAAAAAAAGAACTGTAATAAATGTATGTAATTAATGTATGTAATGTAATTATATATGAAGACCCAGAGCACTGTGGGTGGCTCATTCTGTTTCTTGTTTTGAGACAGGGCCTATTTATGTAGTCTTGACTGTCCTGGAACACACTAAACACACCAGACTGGCCTCAGAGACTCCCAGTGCTGGGACTAAAGGTGTGTGACTGTCACACACAGGTTGGGTGGCACATCACATTCTGAGTGGAGAAACTGGGAAGAACACAAGCACTCAGGCATGGAAGCAAGCATGCATTAACTCTGCTGGCGACTGTGGAGATGATGTGACCAGTGCTTTCAGTCAGCAATGGACAGAGGCCCTGAAAGACTTCTAGGGAGAGAATGGTGGCTCAATGGTCAGAAACACTGGCTGCTCTTCCAGCTGACCCACATTTGGCTCCCAGCACCTACACTGAAGTAACAACCACCTGCAACTCCAATTCCAGAGGATCTGCTACCCTCTCCTGGCTTCCTTGGGCACTGTATACATGTGGTAGAGTCATACATATAATGTAAAAATAGATAAAATCTTAGAGACACAGAGAGAGAGAGAGTCTACAACAAATCCAGAAACTTCCTACTGTCTACTTACTCTGCAGCTACAGCAGTCACAATGTAATGCAACACTAATATGTTTCTTTTTTTTCTTTTTCTTTCTTTCTTTTTTTTTTTTTTAATGTATATAAGCACACTGTACCTGTCTTCAGACACACCAGAAGAGGGCATCAGACCCCATTACAGATGGTTGTGAGCCACCATGTGGTAGCTGGGAATTGAACTCATGACCTCTGGAAGAGCAGCCAGTACTCTTAACCACTGAGCATCTCTCCAGCCCACTAATATGTTCCTTTTTCCTTTTCTTTTTTTTTGATTTTTCGAAACAGGGTTTCTCTGTGTAGCCTTGGCTGTCCGGGAACTCACTCTGTAGACCAGACTGGCCTCAGAAATCCACCTGCTTCTGCCTCCCAAGTGCTAGGATTAAAGGTGTGTTCCACCACTGCCCATCATGTTTCTTATGATGCCATGTAAATCAGCTTACAGAGCTGTGAGCATTAAAAAAGGCTATATATCCTTTTATAGATATATAAATTTATATATCAATTTATAATAAATGACCATGTGATCATATGTTACTAGCTTTTCTATTTACAATTCTTTCTTTTTTTTTCTGTTTTTTTCTTGCTTTTTTTTTTAAATTGAGGGAAAGTGTTCACAAAAAGTCTTTGGTAGTAGCCAAGGCTGACCTTGAACTGACTTTAGAGCCAAGGACAAAATTGAACTACTGATGCTTGTGAGGAACTTTTCCTGTTTTTCGAGACAGGGTTTCTGTGTATAAGCCTGGCTGTCCTGGAACTCACTCCATAGACCAAGCTGGCCTCAAACTCAGAATCCACCTGCCTCTGCCTCCCAAGTGCTGGGATTAAAGGAGTGCTCCACCACTGCCCAGCTTTTTTTTTTTAATTTTTTTTTTGGGACAAAGTTTTACTATGTATGTGGCCTAGAATTTGCTATGTGGACTGGGTTGGCCTCAAATTTACAGTGATTCTTCTGTCTCTACCACCCCAGTACTGGGATATGTACCTCTACACCCTGCTATACTATATTTGCTATTATTATTTCAGAAAAGGAAATCAAAATTTATTGTTGTTGTTGTTGTTTGTTTGAGACAAGGTCTAGCTTTAAATCTTAAACTAGATAGGAACTTGTGAGAATTCTTTCCCTTCATTTCCTCCCCAGTGCTGGGATTATGTCTGTAAAATTTAACCTAAATAACAATAAAATGATTTTTTAAAATGTAGCATATACATTTAAAAAATGTAGCATATTCCAGAACTAGTCAGGCCTAAGCAGGGGGATCTCCGTGAGTTTGTGATCAGTCTGGACAACATAGTGAGACCTTGTATCAAAAGAAAAGAAAGGGATAAAAAGAAATTAAAAAGAAAATATAGGGGCTGGAGAGATGGCTCACTGTTCTTCTGGAAGAGCAGTCGCTCTTCCAGAGGTCCTGAGTTCAGTTCCCAGCAACCACATGGTGGCTCACAACTATCTGTAATGGGATCTGATTCCCTTTTCTGGTGTGTCTGAAGAGAGTGACAGTGTACCCACCCAAACACACATAAAATAAATAAATAAATCTTAAAAAAAAAAAGAAAAATATAATAGAGATTATGCCACATAGCTTAAGAGTCAAGTGGGCCATCGCTTCTCAGCCTTTTGGCTAAGATCAAGTGTGTAGAATCAAGTAGGCCACACAATCGAGGTGTGTGTGTACCTACTCCTCAGACTATATTCCCATCACTTAGTGAGTTATGACTGCATATATATATATGTATATATACACACACACCTATATGTATGTGCAGTTATATATCACAAGGAATTTACAATGATATTTTAAATGTGGTACACGTGATCCCGTTTGCTCTTGAGAAACTACTCTCCTTTGTTTCTTGACTGGTGGTAAGGAAAGGAAAGAGTGCCTCAGGTCTTCACCACTGAGATTGCAGAAGGGGTGAATAATGAAGGAGAGCAGGGCAGTGGTGGTACACGCCTTTAATCCCAGCATTTGGGAGGCAGAGGCAGGCGGATTTCTGAGTTTGAGGCCAGTCTGGTCTACAGAGTGAGTTCCAGGATAGCCAGAGCTACACAGAGAAACCCTGTCTCTAAAAAACAAAAAACAAAACAAAGAGAAAAATGAAGGAGAGCTGGGTGGAGAGGGACATCCTGAGAGACGAGGCTCTTGTAAAAGGGATGAGGAAGACACATCTTTCCTGGCTGAGGAGAATGGAGGACCTGAAGGGGCCAGTGGAAGGAAAGAAATGGATTCCTACCTGGAGAGGCAGCAGGGGGTCCTGTGGTAGCTTGTGGGGCAGTAGGGCTGTTGTCATTCTGCACCTGAAGGCACACATGAGGTACTCAGACCCTCCTCAACATCATGCTGCCTGGCCTCATCCACCATTTTCTCTAACATCAGGCCCAGGGACTCACCGATTTGTTGGGGGCCTGCTGCGTGTTATACTCTGGATTGGGCTCGCTAAAGTTAGGAACTTCAGAATAAACCATACAGAATCTGCAAAGAAAAAGATGGAAGCCTTGGACTCCTCCATTGGGTCACAGACAAGTCCAGCCAGGAGATGTGGACTGCGCAGACTGTGCTGCTTCCATGTAAACCCTAACTTCCCCACTTCGGGTTCTTAGTGCTGATCTCAATTGCCGAGACTTACTCTCCAATCTTCTGCAGATCGCCCCCACGACCAGTGTATAGTGTTAGACAGCCTTTGAACACTGAAGCATACCTGTGGGGTGAAGCAGGACTCAGTCTTCAGAAAAGTCGTAGGAACTTTCAACCACACCCTGCCGTTGTTGCTGCTAGGAGCCCTGCCTTACCCTTTGGTGAGTCGGATAATGTCCCCAGGTTGGATAAGGTTGCCCACATCGTCCCACACTGAGATGTTGATGCTGCCCGTTTTGTCTGCCACTTTACAGGTCCGAACCTCGTGCCCGTCCTTTGTCTTGGTCACCCGGCCTTTAAGAGAAGAAATATATGAAAATGGAAATAAAGTCACACAGGTCGTGGTGACGGTGAGAGTCTGGGTATTGGCTGAGTGAGGTAAAGGAATAGACGCAAAGCCCACATCCCTCCTAGATGGCGGGTTATGCGTGGGTGTATGGGGCGGTAGTGGAGGATCCAGCACCATGGAGAGAGCCCCGAGTGGAAAAAAGGCCCGCGTGGCATCAGTTCATTTAGTTTTACCTATTTTATACCTGTCAGCAGCTCCCTATGCCAGCGGTCATTAGAATGAGCAGGGAGGGGGAGCCTCCTCCCTATCCAGGCAAGTTAAGAACGCAGGCGGTGGTCCCATGTGCTCCCACTCTCTATGCTCCTCCCCTTTTGCTCCCACGAGTCCACTGCGCAAGCATAGCCACCTGTCTCCAGTACAATGAAGATAAGGTTCAGATTCTTGAGCCCGGGCTTGATATCCTTCACGAAGGTCTCGGTCGTCATGCTTCCCAAGCCGTGGCACCCCGCTGGAAGCGGAAATGGGAGATGAAGGTTCAAGACTTGGAGCCTTTGCCCCCCATGCTCCTGCTTGGCCTACCCACCGCAGCGGGCGGGAACCTGGCAGCCTCGGTCCCCCTCTAACCCTTCTGAGAGGTTAGAAACGAACTTCCCTGGGGGCCTCGTACTTTAAGACCAGATCTTATAGATCTCTGGGTAAGATGTTCAGGGGCTGGAAGGCCCTCGGTCAGGATGTTTTCAGGCTCACGCTCCGAAGCGGGGAGGCTGAAAGAGACTCGGAGGGAACCCGGTGCAGCTCCACGGAACAGAATCTCACTCGGCAGATTTTCCTGAACCCTCATCCCCACAACCCAGAACTCGGTCCGTCGCCTCCCCCGTCCACAGCCCACCACCCACCCAGCCAGCAGGCCGGACTGTGCACACCGCCGAGCCACCCGCAGGGGGAGCCAGGGGGCTGGCTGCCGCCGGATGCTGCGGAGAGAAACGCGGGAGCGCGTACAGTCCCGGAAACGTCCCCTGACCTCCTTCAGCCAATAGAGTCCGATCTGCCGCCCAAAGCGCCCCACCTCCGGCCACCGCCCATCCAATCAGGTTCCGAGATTGTCTCGCCGTCAAGGGGGCCGCTTTAGGTTTTAAAGGAGCCTCGCAGAGTATTAGTTCCGTAGGGGAAAAGATGGGCGGACCACCAGGGGGCGCCTCAGATACTAAACTTCCCTTCCGCTCAAAGAATGCACTTCGGGCTCTTAAACATTTCATTTTCTGTTCAACTAGTGTCACAATGGAAAAAAGGTCCAAGGGCTCTGGAACGCAGCGGGCAAACGTTTTAATTCCAGCCTGTCTTCGCTTCTTTTCTCGGCAATCCTTTTTTTTTTTTTTTTTTTTTTTTTGGTTTTTCGAGACAGGATTTCTCTGTATAGCCCTGGCTGTCTGGAACTCAATCACTCTGCAGACCAGGCTGGCCTTGAACTCAGAAATCCACCTGCCTCTGACTCCCAAGTGCTGGGATTAAAGACGTGTGCCACCACCACCGGACACCTCGGCAATTCTTAAACATGACTCTGTTTTACACAGGAAAACTAGTTAGTTAAAAGCTAGTACCTTGGACATGGCAGGAACTTACGCATAATCTTTAATATACTAAACGGTTCGGCTTAGGGCTCTGGGACAAGCGGCATTTTCTCCATAGAAAGATAATAGGCAGACTCAGCCTCCTTTGAAAGACGTTGAACCCGGAACATAAAAAGCAAGTCTCAAGCAGGGTGGGCACTGGAGAGGCCAGAGGCAGGAGGATCTCTTGAGTTTAAGGCCAGCCTATCCTACACAGTGAATTCCAGGGCAGCCAGGGCAACAAAGAGAAACCCTGACTAGGGGAGGGGGAGAGGAAGCAAGTTTGACTTGGTTCACAAAGGTACATCCGATTCCTATTTCCTTATTTTATTGGATCTCAGAGACACCTAGAAGCTTTAGTTTCCTTGGGTACTTGTTAGATTTTCTCCAAAGGAAGCAATTAGCTCTGTATTCTCATGAATAAGGTAGTTACATATGTACTAATGTGAACTGCCCTTTTAAAAAGAGAATATCTATAACAAATACTATTTGACACCAGATTAGCCTAAGAGGTAATGTAATTGCATTCCTTGTCTTGCTTAACCGCTTTAAAATCCACCACCGACTCTCAGATTCTCTCCCACCCACATTCCCCCAACCACTGCGTTGCAGCCTTAAGACCTCAAATCCGTTAGTGTTTCGGGCACTCTGAGTTTTTGAAGAGCCATCATTAATACTACAAGAGTGTGTGGCTGGGAGGCGGACGACCCCTGGAGCACCCTAGATCAAAGCTCTGCGGTGAGACCCTGCGTCCCTCTCCAGCCTGCGGCCTCCTAAGCTAACAGCAGTATCCATCCCCATGACTGTGAGTCACAGGTCGGGAGGCTCCGGGATGCTGACCACAGCTCTGGAAACTGAAGGGCTGGGAGGACAGCAGGCCACGCAGTAGACCAGCTGCTCCGCGGCGACCTCGTCCCAGCGCTGCACCAGGTCTAGCACCCGAGTCGCGCACCATCCAGCACGAAGTGACTCTGCATGGCGGGACACCCAGAGTCGCCCGGGATCGCCACACCTGAAGAACATAGAGCCCTCCCTCCCAAAAGGCTACACAGTCCGTCCTTAAGAACTTCCGGCGCAGAGCGGAGGCCTCGCTAGCCCCCGCCTCTCTTAGGCTGCTCGCTGGCGCGTCCAGTCGCCACTGAGTTAAACAGAGAGGCGGGGCTTGGTGACGAGCTTCCGCCCCGTTGCGTAGCAGCGGTGGGCGTGGCTAAGGGCTAGCCGGAGACAGCGAGGAGTGGTCGGAACCTTCTTCCCCATCCTTGCCTTCCCCTTCCCCTACGGGGAAAGGCTGAGACCCGGCACCCGGGGTGCTACGCGGCCGCCGTGGCCTCAGCTGCAGTTCGGAGAAGCCAGGCCGCGTCCCAGGTGGTGCGTAATACGCCTGAGCGAGCGTCTAACCTGGGGGGCGGGAGGAGAGGGGGCGAGGTCCCCGTGGATTGGCGCCCGGGTCCGAGGTGCTGTGTGTTGGGAGGAAGGGTGGAGAGGAGGAGGAAAATGGAGGAAGGGAGCTCCGCTAGGAGGAGTCCAGTGGTGAGCTAGCTGGGGGCTCTTGAGCTTGGGAAGGTCCTCTGGAGTAGGGGAAGCCTTGGGAACTGCGGGAGTGGCCTTGGGCCAGTCTGAGGACCCGGGAGGAGCAGACTGCTGGGGTGGAGGGACAACATGGAGTTTAAATGGCAATGATTGACAGGCCTGGAGGCGAAGAAGGGAACGTTCTGGGGGCTAGCCTTGGCAGGGACCGCGGAACCCAAACCTCCGCCCTCCAAGCGCCATAGCTTGGCCTCCTTCCCATGCCTTGTCTTTGGCAGCCTTGTCTTTCTCTTTTATTCCTTCGCCGCTCCTCTCCCCTCCCACCCCTCCGTGGAGGACTCTTACATTCCTTACATCTTTGCCCCCGAATGATTTGCAGCCCCGCTCTCTGACACGCATGATCCATCCACTCATTTAAAGTCCACCGCAGCCTAGGAAGCAGGGAATATGTGGGGTAGAGAGAGGGGAGGGGTGCGGGGGATGGGGAAGAGAAAGACCTGAAAAAGCAGGATGAGGAGGATGTTGTGGATTGGCACACTAACTTCATTTCAACTGGTAGCAAATGTGGTGCTTACCAAGGCCACTGTTCTTGGGAGACTGACCTATGAGAATCTTGGCAGGTACTTCTTATACAATAGCTTTAACTAATAACAGGGCTGTTGGCTCCTAATATTCAAAAAAGAATGGGATTGGATAGTGCCAAGGGAAGGTGAGGAGTGCAGTAGGATTGTTATGCAGTGTCTTCAGTACACCTTGTGCCAGGGCCTACTTCCCAGTGATTGAAAAGAAGGAACAAGCATTTTCAAACATTTCCTCTGGTTCTCACTGTGAGTTTATTTAGCTATTCTGTTGCAACAACTAAAAAGAACAGTCTTACACATGTTCTCGGAGTTTATTATCTTATTTGGTTCTCAGGACAATAGGTTAGAGAAGGCAAGTGTCATCTTCTCTATTTGACAGTTACATAGCTTGTTTGAAGCTGTCCTGTCAGAGGGTGGCAGAGCTAGGACTGGAATCCAAGACCTCTCTCTTCTGATTCAATGCTTGGCTGACAACCCCTGGCCCATTTTCCTAAGGGTTAATTTCCCAGTAAAGGAAGCATTTTGGTTTTTGTGTTTGGAACTTGTCCCTAGGAGACCAAACATAGCCAATATAGTACCTGTTCCTGGAAGCTTTTTTGTTGTTGTTGTTGAGGTACAGGTGCATGTGGCAGATTGTTGGGAGATGGGGTGTTGTTCAAAGGCAGGAAGCATTCCTTCTGTGTTGTGTGGGGTAGGGAGGAACATCAGCCCTCTCTCCTCTCTAGACTACAGTGAAGAGGAATCCCAGGCTTTCCACCTTTCTCACTCACTGAGAGTACACACTGAACAAGCTGTAGTTGGTGAGAACGGTGAACTAGGAGCACATGTACTCAATTCAGGAGACCAAGTAGCGTTTGTGTTCTGCATGAAAGATCATCAAGTACTCTATCCTAACTTAGCCCTTGCACTATTGATACACACATGATAACGAGCCAGGGAGTTTAACTAGTTGCACTGTATATCTCTGACTCCGATTCTCAGGGCTGGAATGGCCTGTAGCCCCATTCTTTGCAGGCTGGAGCCTGGTCAGCCCAGTTTTACTGCTTTCTCGCCTACCAATTTGCCCACGTGGAACAACACTATCTCTACGTTTTTCCTCCTTCCCAGTTGTTTGAGAAAGGGTCCTGCCTGGTAGCCTCTCCTGACCCTGAGTTCACAGTGATCTTCCTGTCTCGGCCTCCTGGGTGTTGGGATTGCAGGCATGAGCTGCCTTACCTGATTTCTCTCTTCCTGTTTACGAGTAAACCCGTTTTCTAAGTCCCCACCCCTCTTCTCTCCTTTTTTAAAAGCCTTATTCCCTTCAGAGGTGCTTCAGTTTGTACCTATAGCAACATTATTGAGTGTTCTCTGTGTGGAAGCCTGGATGTTTTGGAGTTTTTCTTAGTTTTCGAGACAGGGTCTCTCTGTGTGCTCTAGGCTTATATCCTTGCCACGAATGATCGGAAGCCCTCCCTCTCACTGTCTTCTTACTGGTTCTAGTCCTGGCATTATAGGCATGCACTCTCAAGTACGGAGCTAAGGACTGAGTCCCAGAGCCGTGGAAGCCCCCTGCTGAACTGCATCCCCAGGCCAGCGTGGGGTTTGTTTGATCCAAAGTTTGGTATTTGGTATGTAGTCCAAGCTGGCCTTGTATTCAAATTCTCCTACTTCACCTACCGAGTGCTGGGATTGCAGGCCTGGGTTGCCCTCCCTGGCCTCTAGAATTGTTTTTACACGATATCATATAAATGAAATCTCAAAAACATTAAAGGATAGTACAGGGCGAGCATTATGGGTTTGTATTCTATATAGCCACTGATTTGGAATTTTTGGCATTGCTTGTAGTTACATGTGCTGAATAAAGAATATTCATACAGGGGCTGGAGAGATGGCTCAGAGGTTAAAAGCAGTGACTGACCTTCAGAGAACCAAGGACTCCATGCCACACACCCACAAGGCAGTTCACAACTGTCTATAACTCCAGTACCAGGGAATCCACTTCTGGCCTTCTCTGGCATCAGGCACATATATGCTCAGATATATATGCAGGCAGCACA
>NW_022196910.1:55654044-55660672 GCF_008632895.1 Mastomys coucha
ATATATATATATATATATATATATATATACATATATGTGTGTATGTATATATATATACATATATATAATAATTTTGAAAAATTAATGTGTATGTGTGTATATGTATGTATGTGTGTATATATATATATATATATATATATATATATGTGCACACACACTTTTTATTTTGAAACAAAATCCCATGTACCCCAGGATTGCCTTGAACTTTGATCCTCTTGCCTCTGCTTCTGGGACACTAAGATTATAGGCAGGCGTCACTACCTTCCTAGTTTGTGTGGTGATGGGATTAAATTTAGGATGATATGGATGCCGGGCAAGCACTCTGTCACTGAGATACAGCCTCAGCTCTCCTTTCCCCTTTTCTTGTTTTCAAACAAGTCTTGTCTCCAGTGGCTTCCCTCTCCACCTTTCTCTTCCTTCCCCTCCTCTCAGCTCTCTTTGACTCTGCTAGACCAAATGCCCTCCCGTTCATAGGGTAGTGCAAAGCCTTCAGTTCTGAAAGGAGTTTCTCCGCCTCTCTGCCTGGATGCCCCACCCATCAGATCCAAGTCTATACAGTCTCACTGTAAGTGGGGACAGGTGCCCTGCCTTACCTTTTCTCTCCCTGTTCCTATTAATAGAGCGTTCCTGATTGTGACATCACACCCACCTCTGGGCCATGAAACTTGTCACTAGGAAGAAAGACTCAGTTGGAGAATAGCCAACAAGATGGGATACTTGGAGCATCTCCTGAGTGGCACTGAGTGGAGGCATCAGGGGGTTGGAACCTTGTGAACAGGGAACCTGCCCCCACCACTTAGAAGGTAAAGAGCCTTGGTTGGACTCTCACCCCATCTCTTTGCCTGGTCGCGGTCCCTTCTGACCTTGAAGATCTGCTGCCCTGAAGCTTCCTGTTTATGGCTCTGTCTTGTTGGTTGTAAGTTTTATGTTTTTTTCTGTTTCTTTTCAATCTTGTATACTCACTGGACTATCCCTGCCCCTTAGCTTGAAGACAGTGGCTGAGTTTACTCTTTCTTCTACAAGTTTCTGTCGGCAAGAAGATTGTGTGTTTTTCTTTTTTTTTTCCTTTTTTTTTTTTCTGGTTTTTCGAGACAGGGTTTCTCAGTGTATCCCTGGCTGTCCTGTAACTCGCTCTGTAGACCAGGCTGGCCTGGAACTCAGAAATCCGCCCGCCTCTGCCTCCCAAGTGCTTGGATTAAAGGCGTGCGCTACCACCGCCCGGCTAATGCCTGTTTTGTTTCTCTTTGGGTAGCTCTGGCCTCCAGCTCACAGAGATCCTTCCGCCTGTTTCTGCTTCCTAAGTGCTGGACTCAAAAGCTTGCACTGCCACCACCCAGTTCTTAAAGAACTATAGTCCCTTGAATTGTTCTTTAGGAATTTGAGTTTAGAGCCAAAAAATGGTCCAGTGTATCAGAACTCTTGCAGTGAAAGCAAGAGGACAACCTGGCTGCAGCTCCCATCAACTGTGTCAAAGCCTGCAAACCAAGCACAGCAGTTCAAAGACAGGCGGCTCCCAATAGTGACAGAATAACTAAATATTCTAAACAAACTCAACCTTTGAAATCCTCTGAGCCAGCTGTAGTGCCTCAGACCTTTAATTCCATCACTTGGGAGGCAGAGGCAGGTGAATTGCTGTGAGTTGAAGACCAGCGTGCTCTACAGGGAGAAGTCCAAGACAGCCAGGCCTGTCTCAAAAACAAAAAAACTACATAGATAGATAAATATCCTTTGGTAAATGGAGATTCCAGCATTTTGGGGTTAAACAGAACTTAGAAGTCAGGTGGCTCTACTCCTCTATCTCCTAAGGGAGGAAACTGAGTTCTTAAGTTTTAGTTTAAGGATTCTCCTGTCAAAATAGGAAACTACCACCTTTCAAGGGAGTTGCTAGCGAGACGAGTTAGTTGCTGGGAAAGCTAGGTACCTCCTATAATATAATTGCCATTTAATATCCATTTTTGTTTTATATTCTCAAACTTTGAATAATAGAAATTGTAGCCCCTTTGGAAATTACATAGCCAGGATGTTCCTGTCACACAGAGTAAGAAACCAAGGCCTGGAGAACTCACTTGTCACACAGAGTAAGAAACCAAGGCCTGGAGAACTCACTTGGCCAGGGATAGTGTTAGAGCTAAGGCTCAGATTCTGAAGTGTTGTTATAATTTTTACTGTATTGTTAGTTTGTACATGATGTGGTGGGCAGTGCCTTGATGCACTTGCAGCAGTCAGAGGACACTTGTGCACTGGCCTTCCTCCTCCCACCTTTATATGAGCTCCAGGGACAGCAAGCACTTCAACCTGTTGAGTCAACTCATCAGCCCCATTTCAAATACATGGAAATTAAACATAGGGTGGGCTTGCCGGGCAGTGGTGGCACATGCCTTTAGTCCCAGCACTTGGGAGGCAGAGGCAGGCGGATTTCTGAGTTCGAGGTCAGCCTGGTCTACAGAGTGAGTTCCAGGACAGCCAGGGCCACTCAGAGAAATCCTGTCTCAAAAAAAAAAAAACCAAAAACATAGGGAGGGCTAGGCAAGCAACTACCACTGAGCCACATGTCCAGTCCTGAGTGGCTTTATTCTGTTTTGAATCAGGCTTCTTTATTCCATAAAGTAAAAGTTCTGGTCGATAAGTACAAAAGTTTAGCTTCGAGGGCCAGAGAGATGGCTTAGAGGTTAAGAACACTTGACTACGATTTCTGAGGTCCTGAGTTCAATTCCCAGCAACCACATGGTGGCTCATAACCATCTAGTCAGGGTTCTCTAGAGTCATAGAATTTATGGGTAGTCTCTATATAGTAAGGGAATTTGTTAATGACTTACAGTCTGTAGTCCAACTCCCAAAAATGATCAGCAGCAGCTGTGAATGGAAGTCCAAGGATCTAGCAATTGCTCAGTCCCATGGGCAAGCAGGCGAAGGAGAGAGTAAATCTTCCTTCTTCCAATGTCCTTATATAGGTCTCCAGCAGAAGGTATGGCCCAGATTAAAACTGTGTGTCACCACGCCTTTAATCCCAGATGACCTTGAACTCAGAGATCTCCCTGTCTTAATCTCCTGGGGGGATTCATAGCCACTATGCCTTAAGATTGTCATGCCAAGATCCAGGTCAGAAACTTGTATCTTCCAACCTCTAGATTAGGATCACTGGTGAGCCTTCCAATTCTGGATTGTAGTTCATTTCAGATATAGTCAAGTTAATAACTAGGAATAGCCACTACAATATCTGATTCCCTCTTCTGTTATGCATGAAGACAGAGCACTCATATACATAAAATACGTGAATAAAAATGTTTGGCTTTGAGAAACTGAAAAAAAAAAAAACAGAAACAAATGAAATACAGACTTTTTTTGTTTGTTTGTTTGTTTGTTTTGAGACAGGGTTTCTCTGTATAGCCCTAGCTGTCCTGGAACTCACTCTGTAGACCAGGCTGGCCTCAAACTCAGAAATCTGCCTGTCTCTGCCTCCCAAGTGCTGGGATTAAAGACATGCACCGCCACTGCTTGGCTCAGACTGGTTATTTTAAACTGATTAAGTAATGCTGAGTTAGTTCAAATGACTCTTCATATTTAAGGATTAATGCAAGGGAACGTCACTCCCCCTTCTGCTACATCTATTCATTTGGAGACCAGAAGAAACGATGATGTGTTGTAGGGACACATGAGGTCTTTCACCAGCTAATTTCTTACCTTGTTAAATTTCCTATGAGTTGTCCGTCTCCTTAGGCGGGGCAGGTTTTAGAGCCATTTGTGTGTTTGATCTTTTTGTAGTAATTGAGGCTGGGTTATACAAGGGCGTGGAGAAGAGAGACCACATCATTTACCCCTACTCGCCCTTATTCACTTGCCAAGAATGGTGGCAGCATACCTGTTTACTCTTGCATGTCTGTGACTTAGAAATCAGGATTTTAAATGGCTGCTCTAGTGCTTTGATCAGCATGTGTGTGTGTTTGAATGTGTGAATGAATGCACATGCTGTACATATCTGTGCAGATAGATTGAAGAACCCCTAAATGGTTGGACATGGTAGCTCACACCTTTACCTTTAGTCCACGTACTTAAGAGACAGAGGCAAGAGAATTTCTGAGACTTCAAGGGCACCTGATTTCACTGTGATGCTGGTCTCTCTCTCTCTTTTTTTTTTTTTAGCTGAACTTCTGACTTTTAGATTTATTTATTTTTATTTTATGTATGTGAGTACACCATTGCTTTCTTCAGACACACTAGAAGAGGGCATCAGATCACATTACAGATGGTTGTGAGTCACCATGTGGTTGCTGGGAATTGAACTCAGGACCTTCGGAAGAGCAGTCAGTGCTCTTTAACTGCTGAGCCATCTCTCCAGCCTGCTGCTAATTTCTCAGCTCCAGCTGACCAGAATCAATTGTCCCAGTCAAGCAAAGGTTTGACTTTAATGGTTCTGGTCTTTTGTTAATCCCAGCTGATTTTTCAGCTCCAGCTCACCAGACCCACAGATACTCAACTCAAAATATGCAAAGGCCCTGATGTCTTTAAGTAGGTCTCAAACTTCCCTCTGGAACTTCACAATCCAGACTGGCCTCAAATAACATCTTAAAAGCACAAATTACATGAGATTCCTATGCTCCCAAAATAAATAGCATGGACTGTCCTCTGGGATTATACAGACCACCATGGAACTGCTAGCTTGGAATGACTAAGGACTTTGCAGTAAGAGTTTGTAACACCCTGTAGAATTGCTGGGTGTGGGGTCTTGAGTGTCAGGCTGTGGTAAGACACTTGCCTGGCATGCTCAAAAACTCAGCAGCAAAGTTAGGTATATTGGTGCACATCTTTAATCCCAGGCAGAGGGAGGTGGTTCTTCTCTAACTTTGAGGTTAGCTTGGTCTATGTAAGAAGTTCCAGGACAGCCAGGGCTGTATAATTGAGAGGCATTAGCTAAAACAAACCCCAAAACCTAACAGAAGCATAGGCATGTTTATTTCTTTTTAAAAGATATTCTGCTGGCTAGTTTTATGTCATCTTGACACAGCTAGAGTTATCAGAGAGCGAGCCTCAGTTGAGAAAATGTCTTCGTAAGATCAGGCTGTATGCAAGTAAGTAGGGCATTTTCTTAATTAGTAATTGATGGGGAAGGGTCCAGCCCATTGTGGGTGGAGCCTTCCCTGGGCTGGTAGTCCTGGGTTTTATAAGAAAGCAGACTGAGCAAGCCTTGGGGAACAAGCCAGTAAGCAGCACCCTCCATGGCCTCTGCATAGCTCCTGCCTCCAGGGTCCTGCCCTCCTGCTTGGGTCCCTGTTCTGACTTCCCCTAGTGATGAAGTGTGCTGTGGAAATGTAAGCCAAATAAAATAAACCCTTTCCTCTCCAGCTTGCTTTTAGTCATGGTGTTTCATTGCAGCAATAGGAACCAAGACAGAAATAGGTAGCAGGATTATGGGGTATATGACCATGTTTTTTTTTTTTTGGAGTATCATGGAAAGACTTTGGGATTTTGGGCTAAAAGAGCCATTGAGTGTTCAAAGTTTTGTGAGCTGTTCTATGGGAGCTTAGAAGATAAGAATGTAAGTGGAACTTTAAAAGCAAGTTCCAGGGCTGGAGAGATGGCTCAGCGGGGAAGAGCACTGACTGCTCTTTGGAAGGTCATGAGTTCAAATCCCAGCAACCACAAGGTGGCTCACAACCACCCATAATGAGATCTGATGCCCTCTTCTGGAGTGTCTGAAGACAGCTACAGTGTACTTACATATAATAAATAAATAAATCTTTAAAAAAAAAAAAAAAAAGCAAGTTCCAGGACAGCCAAAGCTATTAAAAACAAAAGATGCCCCGCCCCCTTAATTCCTTCCTTCCTTTGCATGTTTTTATGCTAGGGATTGAACCCAGAGCTTTACATATACTAGGTAAGTGGTCCACCATTGAGCTACATTCTAGCCTAGCAGTGATTTAAAAATGAAATACAGAGCCAGGGAACTGGCAATAAAGTCAGTTTAGGGTTCTTGCTAGCACAAATGATGCCCGGGGTTTGATCCCTAGAATCACATAAAACCAGACTTGTCTGACATGTGGGGCATGTCTGACAGGTGGGACAGGCAGGAGGGTCACAAGTTCAAACTCATCCTTGGCTACTGACTACATGAGGGAGCTTTTCTACAAGGCATGTTTTCTACATTGCCTTGATTTTTGTTTGGTTGTGTATGTTTTCTGGAAAAGTAGGGGAGACCCCCACTCTCAGGGCTTGGGAGCCACGACCCCAGACACCACCAAGACACGAACTTGATGCAATCAGCAAGAGGCTCTTTTATTCAGCGCTGGGCAAGACTCCTATCCCACGCAGGGGTAGAGGAGTCTGGCACCAAGCAAAAATTTAAACAGGTTTTTATACCCACACAGTTGCTGGGGCAGAGGGGAGACTGAGGCAAAGGAAAGTACGGGGTGGTCTCTGATTGGTGCCAGCTCGTGCTAGGGTTCAGGAGCAGGTTAGCCACCTGGCAATTGTTTGTTACCTCTTTTTTCTTTTTTTCTGCCAGGCCATCCTGGTCTCCTTGTTTCTAAGTTCTGGGAGCTGGTCTCCCATTGAGTTCAACTAACGGCTAAGTTCCCACAGTACAGTTTGAAAACTTAAACTTAACCTCTCAGTTGGTCAGTTGGTTGATTGG
>NW_022196910.1:55660682-55667736 GCF_008632895.1 Mastomys coucha
CCTGGAACTCTCTCTCTGTAAACCAGACTGGCCTCAAACTCAAGAGATCCACCTGGCTCTGCCTCCTGAATGCTGAGATATATAATGTATGTGCCATCACTACCCAGCTTGATTGATATATATATATATATATATATATATATATATATAAATAAAATTTTTTTTTCTTTTTGGTGTTTTTAGAGACAGGGTTTCTCTGTGTAGCCCTGGCTGTCCTGGAACTCACTCTGTAGACCAGGCTAGCCTTGAACTCAGAAATCCCCTGCCTCTGCCTCTCAAGTGCCGGGATTAAAAGCGTGCGCCACCACTGCCAGGCATTTTATATATTTAAAGATAGGTTCTCTATATAGACCAGGCTGGCCTTAAACTTACAGAGATCTCCTAGCTTCTGCATCTTAAGTGCTGGGAGTAAAGGTATAAGCCACCATGCTTGTTTTGTTTTATGAGGGAGGGGGACCTCGTAGTGTATACACTGACCATCTCAGAATTTGTTATGTAGCCTAAGTTAGCTTAAACTTGGAACTTCCTGCCCGTACCTTTCAAGTGCTCATGTAATGAACCACTGTTTGTGTCACCACTTAAAAACAAGAAAGAGGGCATGGAGCAATGGCTCAGTGTTTAAACTACTCAGTGTATAATTGGTGGTTGTGAGAACTGGACTTTGACCAAGGAAGACTCTTGATGTCAACCTTGAGCCTCTTTTCCATACACAGGTACATTTGTATTCCTTACACACACATGCAAACACACATAGACACAACAAATACATGTACATATGGAGTAAAAGAACAAGATAGAAAAAGATAATAGTTAAGTAAATAAATCTTGCAAATATGTAACATTTGACCTTAAAAATAATTCTAATGCCTAGATTTCTTTAAATTATAGTGGTTTATTATTACACTAAAAAGGTTTGTGTGTGTGAGTTCTCTGGCGTCTACTCACACGCATATGTGTGAAATCAGAGGACAAGAATTAGTTTTCTCTGTTCACAATGTTGATTCCAAGGATCAAGTCAGGTCTTGAGGCTTAGCATCAGACACCTACTCCCTGAGCCCTCCCACAGCCCTGTGCATGCTACTTATAAAGATGGACCTTTAGTACATGTCCTATTTTTAGCTTGTATTTTTCATGCTGGGAGGCACCAGGACATGGTTAACAGGTTGGGCTATGGAGCATCTGCCTAGCTTTGATTGAATATGGCTTAGCACTAGTTTGTCATTTGATTTTGACAAGCTTTCTAAGTTTGTGCCTCTGTTACTCAGCGGGAAGATGTGAGTAACTGAGTAACAACAGAGCTGTTCCAGGCTTGGTTATGGAGTGCTTAAAATATGACAAACACATCGTAAAGCTCAGTAGTCAAAAAACATGATGCATTGGCTTCATCATCCGTCAGTATAAATAAAACATGACCATTCTGTGTTTGACCCTTCCCCTCCCTCCAAAATACAACCCCTCAACCAAAAAAAAAAAAAAAAAAAAGATTTAGTTCTATATGTTATGGCTTTTTTTCTGTGCCCTGTGTGCAGAGAGTGCCAGTGAAAGCAAGCGACAGATGTGAGACCCTGAAGCTGGAGTAGTGGTTGGTACCACTGTGGGTGCCAGGATAGAACTGAACCGTCCATAAGAGCAGCTCTTACCTGCTCGGCCATCTCAGCAGCACCCCCTCCTCCCAGTACAAAGCTGTAAACGTATTCTAATCAGTCTTCTTACTTGTATGTATGTATCAGTGTATGTGCACAGCTACCTCCCTTTCCATGGATGCCAGAAGTGGGTGTGGGGTCCCCTGGAGCTATCTGCTGATGGTCCTGGGAATTGAACTCTGAGCCTCTGCAAGAGCTGAATGAGGTGCTGATCTATAGCTCCAGCCCCAGTTATTCTCTTTATTTACTTTATTATTTTTGTTTGTTTGTTTAGAGGTAGGGTATCACTATGTAGCCCTAGGTGGTCTGAAATGCACTATGTAGATCAGACTGTCTCACAGTGATCTGCCTCCTGAGTGCTGGAATTAAAGGCATGCAGCCTTTTTCTTTTTAATTTTTTATTTAATGTGCATTGCTGTTTTGCCTATGTGTGTGTCTGTGTGAGGGTGTCAGATCTTGGAGTTATAGACAGGTGTGAGCAGCCATGTGGGTGTTGAGATTTGAACCTAGGTCCTCTACAAGAACAGTCAGTGCTCTTAGCACATGAGCCATCTGTCTGGGATCTCCCTCCACCCCCAACTCCCATTTCTCCCCCCCCCCCCATTTTGTTTGTTTTGTTTAAGACTGCATCTCTTGTAGTCCAGGCTGGCTTCATACTCTGTGTCACTGAGAGTGACCTTGAACATGTAATCTTCCTGTCTCCACTACTGGAGTGTCAGGATCCAGATGTGTGCTGCCTCACCTGGTGTATGTGGTGTATGTAGGGATCAAACGTGAGGCCCACCAGTTAGACACTCTGCCAGTTGAGCCATATCTCTAGCCTTGAGTACTTTATATGTTTTGAAGCAGGTCTGGGTCTATATCGCTTCAGCCAGTAAACTAGAAGAAGTCTTGGGGCTGAGGAAATGGCTTAGTCTATAAAGGCGCCTACCACCAAGCCTGACTACCTGAGTTCAATCCCAGGATCCACAAGGTAAGAGAGAACCATCTTCTCTAAGTTGTCTTCTGCCCTCGACACTCAAGCTATACGTGCATGTGCTATAAACATACACACACACACACACAAAATACATAATGTAACAAGAATAACTAGTCTTCCAAATGTAGGTCTGGGGAAGTGGTATAGTCAGAAAGGCCCCACCAGATAAGCATGAAGACAATTAAGTTCAGATCTCTGGCACCCATGTCAAAGCCAGGTGTAATCACTGAACTTGTGACTATTGCCCTACTGCCCCACAGGGTCAGACAGGCGGATCCCAAGAGATTTCTGGCCAATTAGTATAGCCTGTCTGTGAATGCAGGCTCACTGAGAGAACTTCTTGTAAAACATGAGGGGTAATGAGATGGCTCCGCAGTTAAGAGCTGGATTGGTTTCTCAGCACCCATTTGGTGGCTCACAACTGTCCATAAGGCTAGTTCAGGGCATCCAACACCTGGCCTTTGTAGGTAATGCATACATATGGTGTACAGACATCCGTGCAGTCAACATACCAGCACACATAATGACAAAATCAATTTAAAAAACAACATAAGGACAAAAGTGGTCAGAAAGACCTTGATGTTGACCTCTGGCCTCTTTACACACACACACACACACACACACACACACACACACACACACACTATAAAATAAAGAAAAAATGAGGGCTGGTGAGATGGCTCAGCGGGTAAGAGCACTGACTGCTCTTCCAAAGGTCCTGAGTTCGGATCCCAGCAACCACATGGTGGCTCACCCGTAATGAGCTCTGATGCCCTCTTCTGGTGTGTCTGAAGATAACTACAGTGAATTACGCTGGAGCGAGCAGGGCGGAGTGAGCGGGGTCAGCAGAGGTCCTGAGTTCAATTCCCAGCAGCCACACACATGATGGCTCATGGCCATCTGTACAGTTACAGTGTACTCATACACATAAAATAAATAAATAAAATAAATCTTTAAAAAAAAAGAAACACTTTACAAATCCTATGCTAATCTTCTTTTTATAGTTCTAATTTTATGTGCTGCCAAAGTGAGCATACATTTTTCTGACTGATAGGTTTTGGAGGGGAATTTCATAGACGTATCCAATGTGTTTTGTTTGTTTGGTTTTTTTTTTTTGTTTTTGTTTTTTGGTTTTTTGGTTTTTTGGTTTTTTGAGACAGGGTTCTCTGTGTAGCCCTGGCTGTCCTGGAATTCACTCTGTAGACCAGGCTGGCCTCGAACTCAGAAATCCGCCTGCCTCTGTCTCCCAAGTGCAGGGATTAAAGGCGTGCACCACTCCCGGCTACAGTGTGTTTTGATCCTAGTCCCCCACACTTCCCTGCAGCTCTCTCTGTCCCTCCACTACTTTTCCCTCCTGATTCCATCGGCTGCTCTTGGTTTTTGTTTTAAATTTATTTGAACTGTGCATGGTAGTGTGTGTATACCTTTAATCCTAAGCTAAGGCAGGTAGATCTCTGTGATTTCTAGGCTAGCCTGGTCTGTTGTGTGTGTGTGGGTGTTTTGCCTTGAGTGTATGTTTGTGTGCCCTGTATAGCCTAGTACCCAAGGAGGACAGAGGGTGTCACTCTGGTCTTCTGGAACCTGTATTATCTGCCTTGAGACAGATTCATTTGCATGCTAAGAAGGAAGTTTCCAGAGCTTTACATGAAGCACAGTCATGAGGGGAATGCCAAAATACATCATAGTCAAGGTTTGGAACCTGGGAATGTTGCTCAGTTGCATAAAACCACAGGTTCAATCCTTAGCACGTTAGCGAGGGGAGGGAAGAAGACTAGAGGTTACATTTTTTGTTTGCCTTTATACCCTTAACTATTTTCAATAATAGTAATCTAGCAAGATCTTTTTCTTTCCACTTTAAAAAAATCCAACTGTCAGAATCATCTGTCAAAGACAGAAAGCTAGCGCTGGGAGAGACCTCAGTGGGTAAAAGCACACTGCCAAGTCTTATGGCCTGAGTTTAATCCCTGGTACACACAGGGGAAGGAGAGAACCAACTCCTGCCTGTGCATGGACTTTAATAAACTATTTATTATTTATTATTAATATGATTGGACCAGTCCCCCCAGTAATCAAAGTAGAGTCCTATAGAGTATTTAATCAACTCTTGCACAATTACCAGATTATCCCTAAGCTATACCTCTGTTTGCTGGACTGTTCATTTCCAGCTATATTCCCCAAATACCGGCTGTTTGAATCTCTCGGTTTACTTCTCATCCATCAGTCCGTGTGTGTGTGTGTGTGTGTGTGTGTGTGTGTTTGTGTATGTCTGTGTGGTTTGTATGTGTGTGTTTGTGTGTGTATGTGTGTCTGTATGTGTGTGTGTTTGTATGTGTATGTGTGTCTGTATGTGTGTGTGTTTGTATGTGTATGTTTGTATGTGTGTGTTTGTATGTGTGTTTGGGGGGTGCGGGAGGGATTCACTCAGGCACATGTTCCCCATCTCTCATGTCTAATGGAGGCCTCCTGTCTTTCCTCTGCCGTCCTCCTCCACTCTCCTTCCTGGGTCCCTGCCTGTGACCCCCAGCCTAGTAACTGAAACTCTGCCTCTTCTGTTCTCCCCAGTGATTGGCTGTAGTTACTTTGTTTTAACCGGTAGCTTTAAATTGGGGAACAAGATTTATAGAGCATTACTTGTATGTGAGGATCTGCAACCCATAGCAGCACCAGACCAGCCCCCAACACCCACAGGTTGTCTTCTGATCTCCAGATGCACTACACACACACACACAGATATACTACACCAATAAATGAGTAAAAAAATAAATTTTTAAAATTAAAAACAATAAACCCGCCGGGCAGTGGTGGCGCACACCTTTAATCCCAGCGCTTGGGAAGCAGAGGCAGGCGGATTTCTGAGTTCGAGGCCAACCTGGTCTACAGAGTGAGTTCCAGGACAGCCAAGGCTACACAGAAAAACCCTGTCTCGAAAAAACAAACAAACAAACAAACAATAAACCCAGAAAACTATCTGGGCATGGTGACATATTCTATACCCTAGCACTTGGCAGGCAAAGCAGAGAATCAGAAGGGGGAGGTGACCTTCTCCTATAGAGGCTGTCCTGTGTGTTATATGAGAACCTTAAAATACAGCAAAATATAAAACCTAGGAAATTGATCATGCCTGTTTGTTTGTTTGTTCTTTTTCTTTTTCCCCTCCCTCCCTTCCTAGCCTCAAATTCAGAGATCTGCCTGCCTCTGCTTCCTTAGTACTGGGACTCGAGGGCATACTATGCCTGGCTCTTGTCAACTTCTTGTATAGAATACTTTAGGTCTATGCACACTCAGAGTATCTCTTTGTAGGGTCATTCATTACCAAGGAAAAAGTAGAGTAGTAATCCTGCAGTAGAGAAATTTAGCACTTGTCCTTGAGCTAAGGGACACCAGTGTCAGGCCAGATTAACAGTTCTGCTCTTGGTCTGGTGCTCTTGAGTTCACATACCACTTCCCTGGCGTTTTACCAAAATTACCTTAGTTTAGTCATTAGACATCAAACAAACCCAAACTGAGGCATCTTCTCAATTAACTGGCCAAATTTGTATTTTGAGACAGGGTTTCTCTGTATAGTCCTGGCTGTCCTGGAACTTGCTCTGTAGACCAGGCTGGCCTTGAACTCATAGATCTACCTGCCTCTGCCGTCATTGTGTTAGAACTAAATCTGCATACCTAATGTGTTCTGCCTGCCTGTGTTCTGTGTGAGGCACCATGCTCAGCTAGAATATACCCATGTTTTATATGGTTCTTATATGTTCTTATAGAGGAACTTACAAATGTGATAAAATGTTAACAATTTGAGAATTGGGGCTGGCTATTCTTCACAGTGCTCATGGTAACTCAGAATCATCTGTAACTCCAGTTCCAAAGGATCCAATGCCCTCCTGACTTCCTTGGGCACCAGGCACACACATACATGTGGTACACATACATACATGTAGGCAAAACACCCATACACATAAATAAAAATAAATATGTGAATACATTTTATTATTTAATCATTAAAATTAAATAAATATTAAATATTAAAAATATTTGAAGAATCGAGGTGAAGGGTATAAGTCTGAATCATCAATAGCGTATGAGACAACCACTCACAATAATCGAATTTGTGGATCCAAATTACTGTGTTGCTAAGGCTGAGAAATTTGTTAGAGGTACTGGTTTGGGACATTTTTCTAAAGCATCCATGTTCATTGCTCTTGTGTTGACGGGTCAGTGAGCTCAGAGAAGCTAAGATTTGCCAGGCTTCTTGATGTTTAGCTGGTACTCAGGAGGTGTTTACTGTGTGTGTGTATTAGGAAGCTGCGCTTGCTCTTTTCTGAGATGGGAACTCAGTATAATCTAGCACTTAATCTATAGCTCAGGCTGACCTCTCTCTCTCAGCCTGTCAGTGCTAGGCATAAAGGCATGTGTCCGTATACTAGCTAGAGAGATTATT